>NC_053425.1:74819991-74958817 GCF_007990345.1 Gossypium hirsutum
TAGTGTGATAGAATCTCCGACGATCTCCACCCAAGCTAGCTAAATAAACCTATAAGAGGTGGGAAAGAAAGGGGAGTAAGCTTCAAAGCTTAGTATGTTCACATGCAACAAGATGCAACTTAAACAAGCATTAATCATACATTTAACATAATGACCAAAATCTTGCATTTTACCAAATCTCTTAAACTCATTCTTCATATATAAATAAATATATAAATATATATACATATTCTCACCACAAGTTCATTATATCTCATGTCATTCTCATGAGTTCGATGTAATAACTTATTTTCTCGTCTTCCACGTAATCATCAAGATTACCCATTAACTTCTCTTAGAAACTACCCGTTGAACACTCGGAGTACTATTGGATACATCGGAAGCTCGCACCTAAGTGCCTCATATGTAGCCAAGCTACCTCATATCACATATCACATGTGCTCGCTTTTAAAGCTACTCAGGAGTCTGTTCACATAAGCTTTTAGGTATACACAACACATGTCGACTACCCAGCCACCGGTAGAATATGTGAGACTAGTACCCGGACGCCAAAACATGTGTCACATACATCATGAACTCACACCTCAACTCGATGAGTTCAGATGTCACATATGTCATAAACTCAACTACAACTCAATGAGTTCAGACCACATAATTCCTAGTGACATGTCACCTATATCTAAACTATTCCTAAGTTTCAAACAAGATTCTTCGATACCACATTTCCATTGAGCTTGCTCTTAATGTCGATTTCAATATCCATAACACTAATCACATACTTATAATAGTGATAAAGCATTAAATTCACTTGATATCAAAGCAATAGAAATATGGCATATCATCTCGTATAAACTTACCATACATGCAATATTAAAGTAATTAACTATGGCACATGTTGCAATATTTGCAAATGAACTTACCTCAACACCAAATGGCAAAAGGGACCTAACTGTCATTTCACAGTTTTTCCGTCGTTTTAGGTCCAAACCTCATTTTCCTTAATCTAAAATATCACATTTAGCTTATTTATTAGTCACATTATTCATTGTCACCCAAAATCATATTATAGCTAAATTATGTTTTTGCCCCTAAACTTTCTCATATTTACATTTTTGCCCCTAGGCTCGTAAAATGAAATTTATTCAATTTCATTGTACATTAAGCCTAGCCGAACAATTTTCATAACTATAACAGCCCACAATTTCCACTAGAACATACTTTTACTACATATTTTATAATTTTACAATTTAGTCCTTTTAAGAATTTTTACCAAAAATCACTTAGCAAAGTGTTTCTCCACCATAAACATGCATAATCTACAATTAAACATCAAAATGAAAAAAATTATAACATGGGTCAAACCCTAAACCTTCATCATAACTCAATAAATGGTAGAAATAGGTAGATCTTGTTATAAGGATTTCAAACCTAAAAATCATTAAAAACTGGGCAAGAACGGGCTTACAATCGAGCTTGGAAGCTTGGAAAACCCTAGCCATGGTTTCTTCATGTAAAATTTAGCCAAGGAAGAAGATGGACAAGAAATTTTGGCTTTATTTTGTTTTTAATTCATTTTAATTACTAAATAACCAAAATGGCCCTAACTTAAAAATATTCTATTTCACCTATTTCATATCCATTTTTATCCAAAATATTAACCAATGGTCTAATTACAATTTAAGGACTCCAATTTAAAATTTCATAACAATTGGACACCTGTAACATAAAGAACTCAACTTTTGCAGTTTTTACAATTTAGTCCTTTTGACTAAATTGAGTGCCCAAACGTCGAAACTTTCGAACGAAATTTTCAAGAATCATTCCATGAAATTGTATACCATAAAAATATAATAAAATAAATTTTTCCTCTCGGATTTGTGGTTCCGAAACCATTGTTCCGACTAGGCCCAAAATCGAGTGGGTATAGGAACAGGGTACGAGGCATTATCGGACGCAAACACAAGCAAACATACAAAACTGAGACATAAATCTCCATCCAAATTTAAAAATTTTCATTTACAAACATATCGTCCCTAAAATGAGCCTATGAGGCCAAAACATGCATTAAAAGTGGTTCGGGACTAAACCTATCAAAACAGGGTTACACGCTCGTGTGGCTTGAGACACGCCCGTGTGGGTTAGCCGTGTGGTCACACACGCCCGTAACCCTAACCTGTGTAACTCTCTGTTTATGACATCATACACCAAAGGGAGTCACACGGCCAAGTCATACGCCCGTGTGCTAGGCCATGTGGCAAATTTAATTTTCGAAATTTTCATAAAATAGGTGTAGACTTCACACTCCCTGGACACATGCCCATGCCCTAGGCTGTGCCCTTCACACAGCTGAGACACATGGCCATTCTTTGCCCGTGTGGCCAAAATAGGCTATTTACCAAGCCATTTTACCACCCTTACTTGCACCACTTGCACAACATCAAGCAACACCAAATCTAAGCATATACATACAACCAAATCAACCATAAACAAGATGTCAATACATCAATTACACATACTAACATCTAGCATGCATAAACATCACATACTTTCTTTCCATTCATGCCAATTTCATCTTCATGATAAGCTTCATCATGTAAATATACCAATGGCCATACACAAAATGAATCATTAACCATTACCATGCTAACACATTTGGCTAAACCAATATGACACATAACAAATGACCAAGTCCTATACATGCCATACTCAAATATTGAAACCAAGTATACCCAAAGCAATCGTTTAACAGTGTGAATCGAGCTCCGACGACCTCGATCCTCAAGCTAGCTTGGCGACACCATAAGGAATGGAAAGAAATGGGAGTAAGCTTTAACGCTTAGTAAGATTGCATGTAAATAATAAACAACATTAATCATACATTAATCATATAATTATTCAATGTGATTTAACATAAATATCATCATGTATCTTAGGCATAATTCACTCATTAGCACTCTACCAAGAGTTAATCACATACCAAAGTTCATACTCATGAGTTATACATACATACCAGTACCAACTCGTAACATAGTGACATACTTCTCATCTTTCACATACTCTTCGGATTGCCAGTTGAACACTTGGAATACTATCAATACACAGAAAGTCTTGAATGTAAGTGCACATATGTAGCCAATGCTACCTCGTATCTTATAACACATAGGGCTCACACACGAGCTAATCATGGGCTTGCTCACACAAGCTGTCAGTCAAGACGTAGTTACACGGGCTGCTCACACAAGCTGTCAGGTATCCGCAACACATGCCGACCGGTAGAATGTACATGACCAGCACTCGAATTCACATAGATCACATAACACATGGTTTCCTAGTGACATGTCACTTGTATCTTAAACTATTCCTAAGGTTCAGCCGGGATTTTCTCATAGTTGAAACTTCGTTGAATATTTCCATAGAAACATTGTACAATTTATGAAATATTAAGCATTAAATACATAATATAACATTGCATTATTTACACACAAACTTACTTCAGTACAAAATTATAATAAATTTGCTATATAGTCAAGAAACTAGTTTGACCTGATCGGGGAAACAGGTTTTGACGATTAGGCCATTTCTATATTTTGTACTGAAGTAAGTTTGTGTGTAAAAATGCAATGTTATATTATGTATTTAATGCTTAATATTTCATAAATTGTACAATTGTTTCTATGGAAATATTCAACGAAGTTTCAACTATGAGAAAATCCCGGCTGAACCTTAGGAATAGTTTAAGATACAAGTGACATGTCACTAGGAAACCATGTGTTATGTGATCTATGTGAATTCGAGTGCTGGTCATGTACATTCTACCGGTCGGCATGTGTTGCGGATACCTGACAGCTTGTGTGAGCAGCCCGTGTAACTACGTCTTGACTGACAGCTTGTGTGAGCAAGCCCATGATTAGCTCGTGTGTGAGCCCTATGTGTTATAAGATACGAGGTAGCATTGGCTACATATGTGGCACTTACATTCAAGACTTTCTGTGTATTTGATAGTATTCCAAGTGTTCAACTGGCAATCCGAAGAGTATGTGAAAGATGAGAAAGTATGTCACTATGTTACGAGTTGGTACTGGTATGTATGTATAACTCATGAGTATGAACTTTGGTATGTGATTAACTCTTGGTAAGAGTGCTATGAGTGAATTATGCCTAAGATACATGATGATATTTATGTTAAATCACATTGAATAATTATATGATTAATGTATGATTAATGTTGTTTATTATTTACATGCAATCTTACTAAGCGTTAAAGCTTACTCCCATTTTCTTTCCATTCCTTATGGTGTCGCCAGCTAGCTTGAGGATCGAGGGTCGTCGGAGCTCGATTCACACTGTTAAACGATTGCTTTGGTATACTTGGTTTCAATATTTTGAGTATGGCATGTATAGGGACTTGGTCATTTTGTTATGTGTCATATTGGTTTAGCCAAATGTGTTAGCATGGTAATGGTTAATGATTCATTTTGTGTATGGCCATTGGTATATTTACATGATGAAGCTTATCATGAAGATGAATTGGCATGAATGGAAAGAAAGTATGTGATGTTATGCATGCTAGATGTTAGTATGTGTAATTGATGTATTGACATCTTGTTTATGGTTGATTGGTTGTATGTATATGCTTAGATTTGGTGTTGCTTGATGTTGTGCAAGTTGGTGCAAGTAAGGGTGGTAAATGGCTTGGTAAATAGCCTTATTTGGCCACACGGGCAAAGAATGGCCATGTGTCTCAGCTGTGTGAAGGGCACAGCCTAGGGGCATGGGCATGTGTCCAGGGAGTGTGAAGTCTACACCTATTTTATGAAAATTTCGAAATTAAATTTGCCACATGGCCTAGCACACGGGCGTATGACTTGGCCGTGTGACTCCCTTTGGTGTATGATGTCATAAACAGAGAGTTACACAGGTTAGGGTTACGGGCGTGTGTGACCACACGGCTAACCCACACGGGCGTGTCTCAAGCCACACGAGCGTGTAACCTGTTTGATAGTTTAGTCCGAACCACTTTTAATGCATGTTTTGGGCCTCATAGGTCATTTTAGGACGATATGTTTGTAATGAAATTTTAAATTGGATGGAGATTTATGTCTCAGTTTGTATGTTTGCTTGTGTTTGCGTCCGATAATGCCTCGTACCCTGTTCCTATACCCACTCGATTTTGGCCTAGTCGGAACAATGGTTTCGGAACCACAATCCGAGAGGAAAAATTTATTTTTATTATATTTTTATGGTATACAATTTCATGGAATGATTTCTTGAAATTTCTTCGAAAGTTTCGACGTTTGGCACTCAATTTAGTCAAAGGACTAAATTGTAAAACTGCAAAAGTTGAGTTCTTTATGTTACAGGTGTCAATTGTTATGAAATTTTAAATTGGAGGTCCTTAAATTGTAATTAGACCATTGGTTAATATTTGGATAAAAATGGATATGAAATAGGTGAAATAGAATATTTTTAAGTTAGGGCCATTTTGGTTATTTAGTAATTAAAATGAATTAAAAACAAAATAAAAGCCAAAATTTCTTGTCCATCTTCTTCCTTGGCTAAATTTTACATGAAGAAACCATGGCTAGGGTTTTCCAAGCTTCCAAGCTCGATTGTAAGCCCGTTCTTGCCCAGTTTTTAATGATTTTTAGGTTTGAAATCCTTATAACAAGATCTACCTATTTCTACCATTTATTTGAGTTATGATGAAGGTTTAGGGTTTGACCCATGTTATAATTTTTTCATTTGATGTTTAATTGTAGATTATGCATGTTTATGGTTGGAGAAACAACTTTTGCTAAGTGATTTTTGGTAAAAATTCTTAAAAGGACTAAATTGTAAAAGTTATAAAATATGTAGTAAAAGTATGTTCTAGTGGAAATTGTGGGCTGTTATAGTTATGAAAATTGTTCGGCTAGGCTTAATGTACAATGAAATTGAATAAATTTCATTTTACGAGCCTAGGGGCAAAAATGTAAATATGAGAAAGTTTAGGGGCAAAAACATAATTTAGCTATAATATGATTTTTGGGTGACAATGAATAATGTGACTAATAAATAAGCTAAATGTGATATTTTAGATTAAGGAAAATGAGGTTTGGACCTAAAACGACGGAAAAACTGTGAAATTGACAGTTAGGTCCCTTTTTGCCATTTTGGTGTTGAGGTAAGTTCATTTGCAAATATTGCAACATGTGCCATAGTTTAATTACTTTAATATTGCATGTATGGTAAGTTTATACGAGATGATATGCCATATTTCTATTGCTTTGATATCAAGTGAATTTTAATGCTTTATCACTATTATAAGTATGTGATTAGTGTTATGGATATTGAAATCGACATTAAGAGCAAGCTCAATGGAAATGTGGTATCGAAGAATCTTGTTTGAAACTTAGGAATAGTTTAGGATATAGGTGACATGTCACTAGGAATTATGTGGTCTGAACTCATTGAGTTGTAGTTTGAGTTTATGACATATGTGACATCTGAACTCATCGAGTTGAGGTGTGAGTTCATGATGTATGTGACACATGTTTTGGCGTCCGGGTACTAGTCTCACATATTCTACCGGTGGCTGGGTAGTCCGACATGTGTTGTGTATACCTAAAAGCTTATGTGAACAGACTCCTGAGTAGCTTTAAAGCGAGCAACATGTGATATGTGATATGAGGTAGCGTTGGCTACATATGAGGCACTTAGGTGCGAGCTTCCGATGTATCCAATAGTACTCCGAGTGTTCAACGGGTAGTTCTAAGAGAAGTTAATGGGTAATCTTGATGATTACGTGGAAGACGAGAAAATAAGTTATTACATCGAACTCATGAGAATGACATGAGATATAATGAACTTGTGGTGAGAATATGTATATATATTTATATATTTATTTATATATGAAGAATGAGTTTAAGAGATTTGGTAAAATGCAAGATTTTGGTCATTATGTTAAATGTATGATTAATGCTTGTTTAAGTTGCATCTTGTTTGCATGTGAACATACTAAGCTTTGAAGCTTACTCCCTTTTCTTTCCCACCTCTTATAGGTTATTTAGCTAGCTTGGTGGAGATCGTCGGAATTTATATTATCATTTTTTATTGTATTTTTTTTTTTTTTTTTTTTTTTTATTTTTTTTTTTTTTTTAATTATTTTTATGTAATGTTGCAAGCATATAATTTGATATGTCTATCTTTATTGTGTTTTTATATGGTTGTTAATAGTTAAGGAATCATGAAGAGTATTAGCATTGATAGTTTGGACGACAGTATCCTGATCACAAAAGTGGAACGATAAGTTGATAATATTAATTAAATCTTATTGAGTCTAGTTTTACATAGAAGAAACATGTAAGCAAAAGAATTTCATTTTATGAGATATTTAAATTTTTGTGAGACAAGGTCAAAATGATTTCTGGTTCACTTGTTCTGACTTTGGAAAATTATTAAAAATGTATCTTGGGGTTTAAATTTATATGTTTGATTTCTTAATGGGTCTAATTCAAGAGAAACAAACGGGAACATTATCCGAATCCTGTACTAAGAGATAATTAATTTTTAGTGAAGAAAGGTCAAAACTGTCAAACAACAGAAAAAGGACGAATTTGAAGAATTAAATGTACTTATTGGCTAAACCATAAATTCTAAAAAATTTATGCTAGGAAGATATTTGAGTCTAGTTTCGGAAAAATCAAACGGATCTTAATTAGAGTTCCATAGCTCAAGATATAAATAATTTAGTGACTATGACTCAAGTGGACAATTTTGTTATGAACAGTAAATAATTGTTTTGATATGTTTAAGCGTTATTATGGTTGTGTTGGTAGCTAATTGCCATGTTAAGTTCCATTGAAAGTGTGTATGTGAGTGTGCAATTGAGGGTGACAAATGGCTTGGTAAATAACCATTTCCTTGGCCACACGTGCAGAGACACGACCGTGTGTCTCAGCTGTGTGAAGGACACAGCCTTGAGACATGGGCGTGTGACCCCAAATTGTGCGTGACATCATAAACTAAAAGTTACACGGGCTGAGGACACGGGCATGTGACTCTCCAAAGTATGAAAATTTTCTAATTGTAGTAAAAGTTCGAAAAGTTTTTGGTTTAGTCCCGAACCACTCCCAACGTATATTTTAGGCCTCGTGGGCCTGTATAAGGGACGATATGCATGTAATTGGATGAATTGATTTGATCCAAATTTTATGGCTCGGTTTTGTATGAATGTTTATGTTTAAGTCCGGAAATGCCTCGACCCCTATCCCGGCGTCGAATATGGGTAAGGGGTGTTACAGTTTTGGCATTGAATACGGGTAAGGGGTGTTACAGTTCAACATTGAATATGAGTAAGGGTATTACATTTAGTGTATCAGAGCTACGATTAGTTAGTTCTTGGACTAACATAGTGTGTTACGAGTCTAACTATACATTTCATATATAAATTGTGATAGTGTGACGACTCCTGACAATTTAAACTATGTTTTCATATAGTAATGGATCCCGAACGAGTTGTAGCAGATGATGTAGAAAGTAATGCGCTTGTTCCAGCTCAAGGGCAGCGCAGTCTGAAAGTAGACCTCCTACGGTTAGTCAGGGAGAAAGGGGTAGGGAATCCTTCCTCCACATGATGAATGAGTGGTATACGAAATTTGTTCGAACAAATCCGAATGGCCAACCTCCTCCACCCCCTCCTAATCCTCAACCTGATCCCATAGTGCCTCAAGGTATGGACTTTATGAGATTGAATAGAACTCCGATTGATAAGATCAGAAAGTAAGGGGTTGAAGAATTTAGAGCAAATGCCGATGATGATCCTGAAAAAGTAGAATTTGGCTCGAGAATTCTATTAGAGTATTCGATGAATTATCTTGTACACCCGATGAATGCTTGAAATGTGCCATATCTTTACTGAGGGACACAACATATCACTGGTGAAAGATACTAGTATCTGTGGTTTTGAGAGAGAGGTTTCATGAGAATTCTTTCAAGAGGAGTTCCGAAACAAGTATATCAGTGAACAATTCATCGATCAGAAGCGTAAAGAATTTCTTGAGCTGAAATAGGGCCGCTTGTCAGTTTGTGAGTATGAAAGAGAGTTTGTTCGGCTCAGCAAGCATGCTAGAGAGTGTGTTTCCTCCGGAGCTATTATGTGTAAAAGGTTTGAAGTCGGGTTTAATGAATACATCAGACTGTTAGTGGGAGTTCTTGAGTTGAAAGAATTTGTTGTGCTCGTAGATCGGGCATGTAAAGTAGAGGAACTGACCAAAGAGAAGAGAAAAGTTGAGTCTGAGGCTAGAGATGCAAGAAACAAGCCGATGAGTAAGTCATTCCAATCTCAGTCTAAGAAATCTAGAGAGATGCATTCTCATTCTCATAGTTTAGTTGGGTTTTCAAATAGAAATCGTGGGAATCAGTATTCGGGTTAAAAAGCTTAGACTACTTCTATTGCGAGTGTTGGTAATTGACTCAATAGACCTGAATGTCTACATTGTGGGAGACGTCATCCTGGCGAGTACCGAATGAATGACCAAGTTTGTTTCAAGTGTGGTTCCCAAGATTACTTCATTAAAGATTGCCCTAATATGACTGAAAAAGAAAAGTTTCAGAGTATTAGGCCGAGTAATACTGCTTCTAAAGGGAGACCCCTGAGAAATGCACTAAATAGAGCTAGTAGCAAAAATGTGACGAAGGACTTAGCTGCAAGATCTGAAGCTCGAGCACCTATAAGGGCCTATGCCATCCGTGCTCGTGAAGAAGCAACATCTCCTGATGTTATCACCGGTACTTTTTCTCTTTATGATACTACTGTTATTGCTTTGATGGCCTAGGATCTACCCATTCATATGTATGCATGAATTTGGTAATTAGTAAGAATATGCCTGTTGAGTCTACGAAATTTATGATTAAGGTGTCAAACCCTTTAGGCAATCATGTATTAGTTGATAAAATATGTAAGAAATGTTGTTTGATGATTAGAGGTCACTATATTTTGGCTGACTTGATGTTGCTGCCGTTTGATGAATTTGATGTTATATTGGGTATGGATTGGTTGACTATGCATGATGCTGTAGTAAATTGTTGACGGAAAGTCATTGAATTGAAATGTGAAAATAGTGAAATTCTTCAAGTTAAATCAGATGAGTCAGATAGATTTCCAATTGTGATTTCTTTGATGTCTGCTCAGAAATGTATAAGAAAAGGTTGTGAAGCTTATCTTGCCTATGTGTTGAATATAAAAGAATCTGAATTGAAAATTGAATCAATGCTAGTAGTGCGTGAATAGACGAATGTGTTTCTAGAAGAATTGCCAGGTTTGCCTCCAATTAGAGAAGTTGAGTTTAGTATTGATTTGGTCCTTGGGACTATACAGATATTGATAGCTCTGTATTGGATGGCCTCGACCGAATTGAAGGAGTTGAAAACTCAATTGCAAGAACTGACAAATAAAGGTTTTGTGAGACCTAGTTTTTCACCTTAAGGTGCACCGGTATTATTTGTAAAGAAGAAAGACAGATCTATGAGACTTTGCATCGATTATTGACAGCTTAATAAAGTGATTATAAAGAACAAGTATCCCTTACCGAGAATTGATGACTTGTTCGATCATTTGAAAGGGGCAGCAGTGTTTTCAAAGGTAGATTGAGATCCGAATACTACCAGTTGCGAGTTAAAGAGTCGGATGTGCCAAAGATGCTTTTAGAACAAGGAACAAGCACTATGAATTTCTTGTTATGCCTTTCAGACTAACAAATGCTCCTACAATTTTTATGGACCTAATGAATCAAAATTTTCGACCATATTTAGATAAGTTTGTGGTTGTTTTTATTAATGACATATTGATTTATTCTCGAGGTGAGACAGAGCATGCCGAGCACTTGAGAATTGTTTTGCAGATCTTGAGAGAAAAATAGTTATATGCTAAGTTTAGTAAAAGTGAGTTTTGGCTTCAGGAAGTCAGATTTTTGGGACACATTGTTTCAGGTGATGGTATTCAAGTTGATCCGAGCAAGATTTCTGCTATTGTTGAATGGAAACCACCAAAGAATGTATCTAAGGTTAGAAGCTTTTTGGGATTAGCCGGTTATTACAGACGGTTTGTTAAAGGATTTTCTATGATCGGTACTCCTATGACGAGATTGTTGCAAAGGGATGTTAAGTTCGAATAGTCTGATAAGTGTCAGTAAAGTTTGAGAAATTGAAGGCATTATTGATTGAGACACTAGTTTTAGTACAACCTGAATTAGGGAAAGTGTTTGTAATTTATAGTGATGCATCATTGAGTGGTTTAGGATGTGTGCTGATGCAAGAGGGCACAGTGATAGCTTATGCCTCAAGACAGCTGAAACCGCATGAGAAGAACTACCCGACGCATGATTTAGAGTTGACTGCCATTGTGTTTGCTTTGAAGATTTGGAGACATCATTTGTACAGTGAGAAATGTCATGTCTTTATTGGCCATAAAAGTTTAAAGTATCTGATGACTCAAAAAGATCTGAACTTGCGATAACGGAGATGACTTGAATTATTAAAAGACTATGAGGTTGTGATCGATTACCATTCGGGAAAGGTGAATGTAGTAGCCGATGCTTTTAGTAGGAAATCTTTGTTTGCTTTAAGGGCCATGAATACATAGTTGACTTTATCCAATAATGGTTTGACTCTAACCGAGTTGAGAGCTAGACCGATGTTTCTTCAATAGATTTGCGAAGCTTAAAAATGTGACAGTGATTTGCAAGCCAGGAGAATTTAGTGTGAATCAGGCGATGACTCAGAATTTCAGATTGACTTCGATGATTGTTTGAGATTCCAAGGTAGGATATGTGTTCCTAAAGATACAGAGCTGATTCAGAAGATTCTTAGTGAGGCACATAATGGTTGTTTGTTTATTCATCTGGGTACTACAAAAATGTATCGTGATTTGAAGAAAATATATTAGTGGTTAGGTATGAAACAAGATATCTCTGAGTTTGTTTCGAAATGCTTGATTTGTCAACAAGTAAAGGCCGAACACCAAGTACCTTCGGGTTTACTTCAGCCAGTGGTGGTACCCGAGTGGAAATGGGACAAAATTACCATGGATTTTGTGACGGGTTTACTTGTAACTCTGAAAAAGAAAGATGTTGTCTGGGTTAATTGTAGATAGACTGATGAAATCAGCTCATTTTATACCTGTACATACTGATTACTCACTAGATAAGCTAGCTGAACTATACATTGCTGAGATTGTGAGATTGCACAGGGTGCCTATTTCTATTATTTCGGTAGAGATTCGAGGTTTACTTATTGGTTTTGGAAAAAGTTCCAAGAAGCTTGGGTACGAAATTGAATTTAGTATAGCTTTCCATCCGCAAATCAATGGTCAATTCGAGAGGGTAATTCAGATTTTAGAAGATATGCTCCGATGTTATGTTCTAGAGTTCCAAGGTAGTTGGGAAAAGTATCTATCGTTGGTTGAATTTGCCTACAATAATAGTTTTTAGTCAAGTATAAAGATGGAAACTTATGAGGCATTGTATGGCTGAAAATGCTGAACTCCATTGTACTAGACAGAGCTTAGAGAGAATCAAATTCACAAAGTTGACTTGGTTAGAGAAACCTTAGAAAAAGTAAGGGTGATTCGTAATTGTTTGAAAGCTACTTCAGATAGACAAAATTCGTACGCAAATTGGAAAAGAAAAGAGATTGAATTTCAGATCGATGATAAGGTATTTTTGAAAGTATCTCCATAGAAAAAAATTCTAAGATTTGGCTGTAAAGACAAGTTAAGTTTGTGATTTATTTGGTCGTATGAAATTACCGAGAGAATCGTACCAGTAGTATATCGGTTATCTTTGCCATCTGAATTGGAAAGGATCCACAACGTGTTTCATGTGTCTATGTTACGCCGTTATAGATTAGACCCTTCGCATGTGTTTTCACGACAGAAGTTGAGATTCGTCTAGATATGACTTACGGTGAGGAACCGATCAAGATATTAGCCTGAGAAGTAAAACAGTTGAGGAATAAAAGTGTAGCTCTTATGAAAGTGTTGTGGCAAAGACATGAGGTTGAAGAGGCTACTTCGGAGCCCGAGGAGGCAATGAGAAAACAGTTCCCAAACCTATTTTTTGGTAAGATTTTTGGGGACGAAAATCCCTAAAGGGGGAGAGTTGTAACAGCCCGATTTTAGGACTAGTCGGAGCAGTGGTTTCATGACCACGAATCTGACAAAGAAAAATCCATTTTTATTATATTTTTATGGTCTATAGTTTTATGGAACTATTCTATGAAATCTTGTTTCAAAATTTTGACGTTTGGACACTCAATTTAGCAAAAGGACTAAATCGTAAAAGTGAAAAAGTTGAGTTCTACTTGTTAAAGGTGTCCAATTTCTATGAGATTTTAAATTAGAGGTCATTAGTTGGTAATTATACCATTAGATAAGTTAGTGGACAAAAATGGACACAAATAAGTAAAATTTCAAAGTTATGTATTAAGGGCATTTTGGTCATTTGGTAAATAAAAGAATAAAAAAGGAGAATCATGTCAAAATTGGTGTCTATCTTCTTCACCATAGCCGAAATTCCCTAAGGAGACTATAGCTAGGGTTTTTTCAACTTTCAAGCTTGATTGTAAGTGCATCCTAGCCCCGTTTTTAATTCTCTTTACTTTTTTGAAGTTGTTATCATCCGATCTATCTATTTCTACCATTATTTTGAAGTAGGATTCATATTTAAAAATTTACCCATATTTTGATGTTTGATGGAAGATATTGTATGTTTAAGATGTGATAAACAACTTTTACTAAGTGATTTTTTAATGAAAATGCATAAAAAGGACTTATTTGTAAAAGTTGTAAAAATAGGTAGTAGGAATGTGATTTGACGAAAAAAGTGGGATTTTATGGGCATGATTTAAGTTCTGCTAGGCTTGAGTAACAAAGAAAATGGATACATTTCACTTTATGAGCCTAAGGACTAATTTGTAAAAATGTGAAAAGTAGGGGTAAAATTGTAATTTTTCATAATGTGATTTTTGGGACAACTTTGAATAATGTGAAAACTAAATAAGTTAAACTGCTATTATAGATCAAGAAAAACTAAGTTCGAACCTTGATCGTGGGAAGAACAAGGTTATTGACGATTAGATCCATTTTCTACTATTTTGTACCGAGGTAAGTTTATGTGTAAATAATGCAATGTTATATTATGTATTTAATTCTTAATATTGCATAAACTGTACAATTGTTTCTATGAAAATATTCAACCAAGTTTCGACGAGGAGAAAATCCCGGTTGAAACTTAGGAATAGTTTAGGATACAAGTGACATGTTACTAAGAAACCATGTGTTATGTGATCTATGTGAATCCGGGTGCTGGTCATGTACGTCCTACTAGTGGTTGGGTAGTCCAACATGGTTACGGATACCTGACAGCTTGTGTGAGTAGCCCATGTAGCTACGTCTTGACTGATAGCTTGTGTGAGCAAGCCCGTGATTAGCTCGTGTGTGAGCCCTATATGTTATAAGATATGAGGTAGCATTGGCTACATATGTGGCACTTACGTGCAAAAATTTCCATGCCTTCAATAGTATTCCAAGTGTTCAACGGGTAATCCGAAGAGTATGTTAATGATGACAAAGTATGTGACAATGTTACGAGTTAGTACAGGTATGTATGTATAACTCATGAGTATGATTTTGGTATGTGATGAACTCTTGGTAAGAGTGCTATTGAGTGAATCATGCCTAAGATACATGATTATATTTATGTTAAATCATTTTCAATAATTATATGATTAATGTTGCTTATTATTTACATACAAACTTACTAAGCTTTAAAGCTTACTCCCCTTTTCTTTCCATTCCTTATAGTGTCACCAAGCTAGCTTGGGGATCCAGGGTTGTCGGAGCTCGATTCACACTATCAAATGATTGCTTTGGGTATACTTGGTTTCAATATTTTGCTTATGGCATGTATAGGGACTTGGTCATTTTGTTACGTGTCATATTGGTTTAGCCAAATATGTTGGCATGGTAATGGTTAATGATTCATTTTGTATATGGCCATTGGAAGTTGGCAAATATTAATTTTATTGGTCATCGATATATTTACTTGATGAAGCTTATCATGAAGGTGAAATTGGCATGAATGGAAAAGAAAGTATGTGATGTTTATGCATGATAGATAATTGATGTATTGACATCTTGTTTATGGCTGATTTGGTTGTATGTATATGCTTAGATTTGGTGTTGCTTGATGTTGTGCAAGTTGGTGCAAGTAAGGGTGGCAAAATGGCTTGGTAAACAGCCTTATTTTGGCCACACGGGAAGAGACATGGCCGTGTGTCTCAGCCGCGTGAAGGACACAACCTAAGGGCATGGGCGTGTGTCCAGGGTGTGTGAAGTCTGTACTTATTTTATGAAAAATTTTGAAAATTAAATTCGCCACACGGCCTAGCACATGTGCGTGTGACTTGGCCGTGTGACTCTTTTTGGTGCATGACGTCATAAACAGAGAGTTACATGGGTTAGAGACACAGGCGTGTGTGACCACACAACCAACCCACACGGGCGTGTCCCGAGCCACACAGGGGTGTTACCTTGTTTTGATGAAAAATTTTCTAAGTGTTAAAATTTTTTAAAGTTCTCGGTTTAGTCTCAAACCACTTTTAATGCATGTTTTAGGCCTCGTAGGCTCGTTTTAGGGACGATATGTTTGTAAATGAAAAGTTTTAAATTTGGATGGAAATTTATGTCTCGATTTTGTATATTTACTTGTGTTTGCGTCTGCTAATGCCTCATACCCTATTCCGGCGTTGAATATGGGTAAGGAGTGTTACACATTGAACGAGTAAGAAAAAGGAATGAACAAAAAGTTCATAATTTGGATGTAATATGATGTTATAAAAGGTTTGATGTGCTAAATGATGTACTTATATGTGAGAAGTCTACTTATGCTATGGAAGAATTTATCTATATCATGGATAAATACACTAACTTGTGAAATGATAATGTTGTTTAGGCTTATGCTAAGCATTTGGGATGGAAGGGAAAGTAAGTAAATAGAATGATTCATAATGTTATGAAAAGGTTGGTGGTTATGTATTACGACTTATAAATCCCAATATGTTATATATGAAAAGTATATGTGATGTTGATGAATATACTCAATTGTGAGTTGAATGGTGTTCAATAGGTTTGTACTAGGTTTAAACTATTAGTGTTTGATCTATGTATTATAATATTGAAGTGATAAGTTATGTTTCATGTTCTACGAGCTTACTAAGCATTCATTGCTTACTTAGTTATCTTTCTCTTACTTTACAGATTATCGGAAGCTCGATCAATTTGGAAGCTAGTTGGAGATCTATCACACTATCTAGCGATTATATTGGTAGATTTTGATGTTTTAGTCAAGGTTATAATGGCATGCATAGGTGGACTTATGTTTAATAATCTAATTGTTTTGGCATGCATAAGTGTTATTATGGTTGATGTACTTATGGCATTTTGATGCCTTGATGGTTGGTGTTATTATGGCTAAGATGATGCGTGTTTTGAATCACCAATTTGGTATGTGATAGTGTAGTTTCAACATGGTCAAGTCATGGTATGCTTATATAGGTTTTGAATTAGATGTGCAAGATTGAGATAAGGTATGTTGGATGTTTTGTACCATTTGAAAATGGATGGTTTGTGTCACTTATGTGAATTTGATGCATGTGAATTATGGTCCAAATGGTAAGTGATATTGACATGGTATAACTCAAGTAATGTATGTTTCCAAATGGTGGCAATGTGATTAAATATGCTTATGTTTAGGTTAGTTTGATTGTGATTGAGGTGCCTATATGGCATATTGGTTGAATGGAATTTGGTCATTTTTATGCATGTTTTGAGTAAGTTTTGATGTATTAGTCATATATGCAAATGTGTTTAGGTTCATACTTGAGGTGGTTGAGGGAAAGAACTTGATTTTTTCCAATTTCTTGTCCACATGGCCTGAGACATGGGCGTGTGTCTCAGTCGTGTGTGACACACTGCCATGTGACACGACCATGTGTCCCCTATAGGTTTTAAAGGTCGCTTTTCAAAGGATACACGGCCCAGTACACGGGCGTGTAGCTTGGCCATGTGACCCAAGTCAGAGAGTTACACGGGCAAGGACACGGGCTGGGACATGGCTGTGTGTCCCTATTTTGAATGTTACACGGCTTGAGAGACGGGTGTGTGTCTCAGCCATGTGAGTCACACGGCCTAGCCACACGGTTGTGTGACCCTTGCAATGTAATTTTTTTCTAACTTTTTCCTTAATGTTTCAAATGTTTTCGATTTAGTCCCGAATCATTTCTAAAGTGTTTCTAAGGCCTCAAGGGTTCGAATAAGGGACAATATCCATGTATTTGAATAGATTATGCTATGATTTATGAAATATTTGGAAATGAATGTTTTAAGTTACATTTTCATGATAATTCTCCGTAACCCTATCCTAACGATATATACGGGTTAGGGGTGTTACATAAAATAAATTAAAAATGAATTTAAAGTTGAGAATTACCGTCAATTTATCTCAAATAATCAATTTAGAAGATTGAATCAAGATCCTTGAAGAAATTTCAGATGACTTTTACTCAACTTTGGAAAACTTTTATGGAGATTTTGGAGAGGATTTTCAGAGAGTAAAAGTTTAGATCTATTCTCTGATATATGGTCTATGGGAATGAGAAAAAAAAGAGAAAAAAAAGAGAAAAAAAAGCTCTTAATTCGAGTGAAAATGGTGTGCAAAGTGAGATAGTTGCACTGTTTTTAAAATTGAAAACCCTCACCTGATTTTCAAAAATTGGGGAAATTGTGATCAAACCATTCCCACATTTCCCTCGCTTTACAAAATACTCCTTTCCCTCCAAAATCTCGAAAATAAGGATAATTTGTTATAAAAACACTCTTACAGTTCCTTTGTTTTGCAAAATGGTCCTATTTAGTTAAAATTTTAAATTCTCTCAATTAAACCCCCATTTTAATTTAATTTTCAATTCTAACTAGACCAAAAATATTTATTTTACCCGAAAATTATTTGAAACCATAAAATTAATTTTTCTAATATGTTTTATTTTTTGGAATATTATTTATCGGTTTTTAAATGAAATTAAGGTAACTAAATTAAAAAAAATCACTAATAAACCTGATTAACTCCAAATTTTCACTATGAATCTGGTAAATTTACCCGAAACTACTAGACCTTTTTTTAGTGCCTTACAACCCTCCCCCTCTTAAAAGAAATTCATCCTCGAAATTTACCTAAATTAAAGAAATATGGATACTGACGCCTCATGATATCTTTTGAATCCCAAGTGGCTTCCTCAGTCTTGTGGTTATGCCACAAAACATTCACCAATGGAAATGTCTTGTTGCGTAGCACCTTGACCTCATGGTCTAAGATCGCAACTGGTTTCTCCTCATACAAAATATCGGATCAAACTTGAATCTCCTTAATAGGAACAACATGAGAAGGATCTAATCTATACTTTCGATGTAACACCCCTATCTCGTAACCGTTGCCGGAATAGGTAAGGGGCCTTACCATACAGACAGAACATTACAGATCAATACAGAATCACAGATATCACATAATATTAATGCATAAGCAAAACAACAATTCATCTCTTATGGAGGTCTCCAAGACCTAAGACATACTTTTTGAAGAGGTTGGAACTAAACCGGACACATTCAGAATTTTCAGAACTTAGAAAAATTTTTCCAATTCTATTGAGGTCACACGCCTGTGTGACCAGGCTGTGTGCCTTACACGGGCACCAGACACGCCCATGTGATCCAGCCGTGCCATAATAGAGTATATATACTTACTTTTACACACGGCCAATAGACACGGCTGTGTGCCATGGCCGTGTGATAATTAGCTAGCTACTAACTTCAGCCCACGACCATATGACACGCCCATGTGTCTTAACCGTGTGGACTTAAGAGGTTACTACTTTGCATACACAGCCACAAGGCACGCTCGTGTTCACTGACTGTGTGGCACAATGCAGGCTTGGTTTAAGCCAACTTGCCACTCCATTTTGGGTCATTCCTACAAGAAATATTAAACAACATTTATACTAAAATTTTCAGCCAATTCCATGCTCAAAACATGCTTCATTATAACTAATCATCATCATTCAATAACCTATTCAAATAAATACCAAAACACATTAAAAATCTTATTACAACAACATGCCAAATTGCTCATTTCATAACTCACTTATGACACCTTCTAACTCATGCTTAAACTTACCATTTCCTCAACTTGGCATTTTTCAAAATAACCACCACATACGAGGCCATATATCCATTACAAGCATACACAATTTGGGACTACAATTCATTTATCAAAACTAAGTACAAACATGCCATTTGCTAGCCAATTCTCATGGCATAACATATATGCTTATTAAAGCTTAAATACATAGACATTCTAGCCTATCCATGCCATACTTAAAAATATTTACACTTTCAAGGTACCAAAATAAGTTCGATAATATGGTGATGATCCTTGACGGTCCCGAGCTTGTAGTAGCTTCGATATCTATAAAACAATGCAAACACACACAAAGTAAGCTTTCAAAAGCTTAGTAAGCTCGTACTATATTCATCAATAGTATATAAAACATAAAACATCACAACATAAGTATTTACAAATTCTCAATCATGTATCTAATCTATACCAACCCAATCCATATGTTCATAACAATTCAATGAACTTCACCTAGATAATATCATCTACCACAAAGGTATCATACATACCTGGTTCTTCCCATATTTACTCACTTTCATTCTCACCTCTTGTTTGAGTATTTCAAGACTTTTCGTAAATTATTCATATTTTAACATCCGCACACTTAGTGCTGTAAAGATTAGCCGAAGCTAAAATGATTCCGCACACTTAGTGCCATCTCAACTAGCTGAAACTAAGTCGGTATCACACACTTAGTGCCTTTAATAGCCGAAGCTAGTTTAAATCGTACACTTAGTGCCAATGCTTTCAATTCATCATTATATCATCCAATTCAATTATATACAACCCATGTATAATAAAGGCATCAAAACTTACTTAACATCATATTTTAAGTACGAACTTACCTCGAACTCGGAATTTGTCAACTCGGACTGTTTATTCTACAATCTTCAATTTCCCTCAGTCTAAGTCTGAGTTCCTCTTTTCTTGATCTAAATGTATGCAAAATTAACCCTTTTATTCACCAAATAATACAAAACAATTCATATGTACACAATTAGGGCATTTTGCAAACTAGCCCTCACATTTTCACATTCAACGCTTTAGTCCCTATTTCACAAAATCACAAAATACACATAATTTGCATATACACAAGGTTAGCTGAATTCTCCTAGTACTCAAACTAGTCTACACATTTCATTTATTTCACATTTTAGTCCCTCAAAATAATATTTTCACAATTTAGCCCAAATTACTCAATTTTTTCAAAAATCCAAATACAAAACATTTAAACCCAACATCAAGCTTCCATAATTTATCAACTAACATCACAAAGCTCACATTTTCATCAATGGCACATTTCAAAATCATCACCAAAATCATAAATTGAAGCATGGGTTCAATAGTATACGAAGCAACGATTACAAAAAACATAGAAATTATCAAAAACCGAGCAAAACACATACCTAATTCACCAATTCAAAGTGACGAACCCTAAGTGAGCTTTCTCTTTTCTTTTTCTTTTTCTTTTTGGTGGAATAGCATGAACAAATGGCTAATTTCATGCTTTTGTTTTATTTTAATTACTTAATAAACATTTTCCCAGTTTGCCCTTTTATAAAAAATTATAAAACCTTTTAATGAATTGTTTTTTCAGTCCATTAACATTCCGAATGGACAAATAACAACATAAGGACCCTTACTTTAGAAAGCCAACTCAAATAGGCAATTTAACATCTAGCACACAACTTTTACATTTTACGCGATTTGGTCTTTTTTTGCAAATTAAGCACACAAGCAGTTAAATTTTCACACGAGTCTTTCACACATGTCAATTCACTTATAATAGACACGAAAAATAATATTAAAATATTTTTTTGACTCGGATATATGGTCTCGAAACCACTATTCCGACTAGGGTCAAAACCGGACTGTTACAAAATCTCCCCCTTAGGGATTTTCGTCCTCGAAAATCTTACCATTAAACAGATTTAGATATTGATGTCTCATAGCATCTTTAGGCTGTGACAGCCCAAAGTTGACCCTAGTCGGGAAGTGGTTTCGGGACCGCTAAACCGAGTCACCAAAATGTTTGAATGTGATACTTATTGTCTAGAATATGTAATTATGAATGTGTGAAATTTCAAGCTTCAATTTGGTTGATTTCATGTGAATTTAGTTAATAGGACTTATGTGAGAAAATTCTAAAATGTGATAGGTCAATGTGTGAGGACCTATTAGTGCATGTGGACAAAGGGGGGACTTGCATGTCAAATTTCCCCCCCTACTAGTAGTGGCCGGCCATGATGGGCATGATGAACAATTGTGCAATTTATTTTATGGAAATTATGGCATGAGTATGGCACAAATAAGATATGTTAATTTGTGTCATAAAATGTTGGGATAAAACAAATAAAATAATAAAAAAGGAGTATGGTGAATACAAAAAAAAAATGTGTGTGTAGTTGTTTGTCCCCCCCCATTGCCGTGAGCTAAAGAAAAGAAAGGAGAGAATTTTGTTCATCTTTTTCTCATCTTCATGCTTGCCGAAACTAGAAAGAAAAACAAAGAAAAATTTTCTCATCCTTTGGTTCATCCTTGGCCAAAAATTTTAAGGAGGAAAGAAGAAGAAAGGTGAAGAGATTCGGCCATGCATGTAGCTAGGCTAAGGTATGTTTGATGATGTTCCATGAGATGCATGCATGTTTTAGTTGTTAGCTTGAGTTCTACTTGGCCCATGGTCTAAATCTTGCTATGTGATGGAATTGGCACTTGACCATGGATGCATCATTCTTGGTTGGTGCTTGATGTTGTGGTGATGAGGCATGAGGATGAGTTAAGATTCGGCCTAGGTGGAGGTTGTGTTAATGCCATTGCATGCAAAATATGAAGCTTGTTAATGATGCATGTGATGATGGCTTGATGATTCTTGAACCTCCTTTTTAGCATTTTTTTTGTGTGAGCACATATGTGCATTGGTTGCTAAATGGAGAAGAATCGGCTAGCAAGATGTGTGCTAAGGCCGAATGTAACTTTGCATGTTAATGAGCAAGGCATGTGTTAAATTGATGAAAAGGGGGAGGATGCTTTACTAGTGTGTATATGTGTGTATTAAGTGTTGAAATCGACCCCAAAAATGGACATGCATATTCGGCCAAGGGCAAAGAAATTAGCTAATATGTTGTGTTGATGCATGATTTTTGCATGTATGAGACTTTAATGTCTAATGTATAAATATGGGCTAAGTGCCTTGTGTTCATCTTTTTGATGCCTAAATGATGAAATCAATTTATTTGTTTGATTAAGCTCAAGAGCAAAGGGGAAATAAATCCGATAAAGGGAAGGAAAAAGTGGTTGAATAGCTAGCGGAATCGTTCGACAGCACCCGAGGTAAGTTCTTGAGTAAGAGAGCTTAAATTACGATGTGATTAAATCATGCTCTATGTGTGGCTATTGAGCCGAATGTGCAAGGACGATATGTGCCTTGTGTTTGAGTTTCGCAAATGAAAATGAAATATGAATGTGCCATGAATTATTGTTAGATGTGCATGATTAATTGAATGCTGTCCGGGCTAAGTCCCGAAGGCTTTGTGCTAAGTGAATATATCCGGACTAAGATCCGAAGGCATTTGTGCGAGATACAAATTCCGGGTTAAGCCCCGAAGGCCTTTGTGCGAGATACTAAATCCGGGTTAAGTCCCGAAGGCATTCGTGCGAGTTATTAAATCCGGGTTATGTCCCGAAGGCATTGTGTGAGTTACTAAAACCGGGCTATGTCCCGAAGGCATTTGAACGAGGAGCTATATCCGGTTAAATCCCAAAGGTACGTGATTTGGTAATGAATGAGCTTGCTGTAAAATTCCAGCGAATACTCGGAAAACATCCCAATATGGGGATATGTTACGTATGTGTTGAATTTAATCGAGCCCTTACAAATAAATGTTCGCTCAGTTGATAAACGAGCTACCGGCCTTCGGCTAAGTTAGTCTATTGTGTATGTACATAAGGGTTGTTAATGTTGTGAAGCAAGTTTGATATCGGTAAATTGCGTATTATGAAATATTCCATTTAGCTAAATGTGTGTTATTCTTTGTTTATGCTGGAATTCCTAGCTCAAAACTTACTAAGCATAAATTGCTTACTCGTTACACTGCTCCTCTGTTTTATAGATTTTTGGTTCTCCAGCTATCGGACTCGGGATCTTGAAGTCGAAGTCGCCCACACTATCAAAGGCTCTTTTGGGTACTATTTTGGTTGAATCTTGATATGGCATGTATAGGACTACCCATTGTTGTTTTTCGAATACTTTATGAAATGTATAAGTGTACAGCCATGCGAAAATGGCTTGTAGAAGTGGAGTATGGTATTAGACCATTCGTGTTTATGAATGTATAGATGGTTTCATGATGTAACTATAGTTGGAATGGAAGTGTTGAGCAAATGATCAGCCACTGGAATGGCTAAGTATGATCATATGTGGGCTTATGTATGACAAGGCCCTAGTTGGTCCATGAAACCCCAAAATAGGTAAGGTTTACTTTGAAAACAGAGGCTGATAGCAGCAGTGGTGTGGATTGGAAAAATCACAAGAATTCGTAGGAGTGGAATTAAATAGTGAATAAATTATGTAATCGAACCTTGATGAATCTACTTTCATATGAAAGTAACGAAACAATCATATGAACAGTACAGTAAGAGATATTCGGGTTCTTGTGGAACAGGGCCAGAACAGTTTCTGGATTCCCTGTTCCGCCTTTGGAAATTCACTATAAATTGACCAGAGATAATTAGGGGTCATACCATATATGTATGGATTCCTCTCTGAGTCTAGTTTCCATAGAAACAAACGGCATCAGTATTGAAGCTCTGTGCAGAGAGATATCCAAGTCGTAATGGGAAAAGGTCAGTGTAATCGACCCCTGTAACATGGGAGACTTTGACTAATAAACTGTACTAATTGGCCTGACCAAAAATTCTAGAAAAAAATACATAGGTGGGGACATGAGTCTAGTTTCAAGGAAAAATCACAAAACTGATTTTCGAGTTGTGAAACTCAAGATATGATTTTTGAAGCGACTAGTACTCAGACTGGGCAGTGTCTGGAAAATTTTTTCAAAGTTTGTTAACATCTCGTGTCCGACTCCGGTGTCGGTCTCGGGTTCGGGGTGTTACATAGGCTCCTACGTAGCCTCTTCAACACCATGTCGATGCCATATCACTTTAACTAACGAAATTTTCTTATTTTGTAACTCTTTAACCTCTCGCGCTAAGATTCAAACCGATTTTTCTTCGTAAGTCATATCAGACTGAATTTCGATCTCAGACGGAGGAAATGCATGCGAAGGATCGGATCTGTATCGTCGAAGCATCGATAAGTGAAACACATTATGAATCTTTTCTAACTCTGGTGAAAGCAGCAATCTATATGCTACCAGCCTAATACGCTCGATAATCTCATACGGTTCGATGAAACTCGGACTCAATTTGCCTTTTCTACCAAACCGAAGCACCTTTTTCCATGGAAACAATTTCAAAAACACTTTATCGCCGATTTCAAACTCAATATCTTTTCTTTTCAAATCTGCATATGATTTCTGATGATCAAAAGTTGCTTTCAAACTATCTCGGATCACTTTCACTTTCTGTTCAGTTTCTTTTATCAAATCAACCCCGTAAATTTTATTTTCGCTGAGCTCCATCCAATACAAAGGTGTACGGCATTTGCGACAATATAAATCTTTGTACGGTGCCATTTTAATGCTCGATTGAAAACTGTTGTTATAAGCGAATTCAATCAAAGGTAGATATTGTTCCCACGTACCTTCAAACTCAAGAATGCAACATCTCAACATATCCTTGAGTATCTGAATAATCCGCTTAGATTGACCGTCCGTTTGCGGATGAAAAGCAGTACTAAAGTGCAATTTAGTACCCAGATGCAACTTTTTCCAAAATTGTGACGTGAATCTCAGATCTCTGTCTGACACTATAGACAATGGCACACCATGCAATCTCACCATATCGGAAATGTATAACTCAGCTAATTTATCGAGCGAATAATCAGGTCGAATCAAAATAAAATGAGCTGATTTCGTCAATCGATCAACTACCACCCAAATTGTATCTTTCTTTCTCGAAAACAGGGGAAACCCAAAACAAAATCCATGGTCACTCGACCCCATTTCCACTCCGGAACCATAATCGGTTGTAACAATCCAGACATTTGATGTTCAGCTTTAACTTGCTGACATATCAAACATTTAGAAACAAAATCAAAGATATCTCTTTTCATTTTGGACCACCAATAATACTATTTCAAATCATTATACATTTTCGTACTACCTGGGTGCACAGATAACCGACTACTATGAGCTTCATTCAAAATTATTTGAATTAACTCTGGATTTCTCGGAACACAAATTCGATCTCGGAATTTTAAACAATTATCTTTATCAACTCTGAATTCAGAATCAGTCTCTACATCACACTGAGCTTGTTTAGCTAAAATCTCATTATCAATCTTTTGAGCTTCGATAATCTGTTGTAAGAGCAAGGGTCTTGCTTTTAATTCAGCTAAAATGGAACGATCAACATACAGAACTAAATGAGCATTCATCGCACGCAAAGCAAAGAACAATTTTTGACTCAAAGCATCAGTAACAACATTTGCTTTTCCCGGGTGATAATCAATCACAAGTTGTAGTCTTTCAACAATTCTAACCATCTTCTCTGTCACAAATTCAAATCTTTCTGAGTCATCAAATACTTCAAACTCTTATGATCAGAATACACATGACATTTCTCTCCAAACAAGTAATGGAGCCAAATCTTTAGGGAAAACACAATCCCAGCTAATTCAAGATCGTGCGTCGAATAGTTCTTTTCGTGCGGTTTTAACTGTCTCGAAGCATAAGCAAAAACTTTTCCTTCTTGCATTAAAACACACCCCAAACCGATCAAAGAAGCATCACTGTAAATCACAAATTCTTTACTTGATTCAGGTTGTACCAATACTGGAGCTTCAGTCAACAAGGCTTTCAACTGATCAAACTTGTTTTGACATTTTTTAGACCACTCAAACTTCACATCTTTCTGAAGCAGTTTTGTCAATAGAGTTGCAATCATCGAGAAACCTTTTACGAATCTTCTATAATAACCAACAAGTCCTAGAAAACTACAGACTTCAGAGACATTTCTCGGAGGTTTCCAATCTAAATTGGTTGCAATTTTATTGGATCAAATCGGATACCAGAGGCTGATACAATATGACCCAAGAACCCAACTTTTCGCAACCAGAACTCACACTTACTGAATTTCGCATACAGCTGTTTATCTCTCAAAATCTGTAATACTATTCTTAGATGCTTGGCATGTTCAGATTCATCACGTGAATAAATTAACATGTCATCAATGAATACCATAACAAATTGATCTAAATACGGTCTAAAAATTCTATTCATCAAATCCATAAAGATAGCAAGTGCGTTAGTCAATCCGAAAGGCATAACTAAAAATTCATAGTGACTGTACCTTATTCTGAAAGCAGTCTTTGGAATATTTGAGTCTTTCACTCGTAACTGATAATAGCCTGATCTCAAATCTATTTTTGAAAACACAGCAACTCCTTTCAACTGATCAAACAAATCATCAATTCGGGGCAGGGGATACTTATTTTTAACAGTCAGCTTGTTCAATTGACGATAATCCATACACATTCTCATCGTACCATCTATTTCTTTCACAAATAAAACTAGAGCACCCCAAGGTGAGAAACTTGGTCTAACAAACCCTTGATTGGTCAACTCTTGCAACTGAGACTTCAATTCTTTTAGTTCTGTCAGAGCCATTTGGTACGGAGTATTCGAAATCGGTGTAGTACCAGGTACCAATTCTATGCCAAATTCTACCTCTCTAACTGGAGGTAATCCTGAAAGTTCTTCAGGAAACACATCGGGGAATTCACAAACAACAGGCACAGATTCAACTTTCTTTTCTGGCATTTTTGAATCAATCACACATGCAAAATAAGCTTCACAACCCTTTCTCACCATACTCAAAGCTTTCATCGAAGATATCACAGTAGGCAACCCATTAAAATAACTAGATTCAATTATGACTATTTCATCATTCTTGCATCTCAAATCAATAGTTTTCCGTTTGTAATTCACCACACTATCATGAAAAGTTAACCAATCCATTCCCAGAATAATATCAAACTCATTAAAAGGTAACAGCATCAGATCAGTCGGAAAACAATTGTCTCGAAACATTAACGGACAATTCCTACAGACTTTATCAACCAGGACACATCTGCCTAGGGAGTTCAAAACTCTAGTTACAAATTCAATAGACTCTACCGGTAAAGTCTTACTGTTTACTAAATTCATGCATATATATGAATGTGTTGATCCAGGATCTATCAAAGCAATCACAAAAGTATCATAGAGAGTAAATGTACCCGTAATCACATCTGGTGATGAAGCTTCCTCGTGAGCTCGAATAGCATAGGCTCTGGCAGGTGCACGAGCCTCAGATCTCACAACTGTGTCATTCGTTCCTCTCTGACTACCGCTTACATTTCCCAATTTTCTACAAGGTCTACCTCGAGAAACATTACCACTCTGCCTTGGATTCTGAACATTATCTTTTCAGCTAAATCTGGACAATCTTTTATAAAATGATTTCTTGAACCACAACCATAACAAGCTTGGTTATTACTTTTTCCCCAACAATCACCAAAGTGTCGTCTTCTATATTGATCACATTCAGGCTTTTCATTCTTTGTATTATCAACACTGGTAACAAACGTGGCTGGAGATTTGAAATTTGATTGTGATCTAGCATGATCTCTGTTTGAATGTCCCATTCTAGTCTTTAAACGACTGCTATCATCTCTAAACTTCTTGGATCTAGATTGAAATGATTTACTCAATGATTTTTTTCGTACCCTTCTAACTTCAAAATCAGCCTTTCTTTTCTCTTTCCCAAGATCTTTAGCTTTACATGCTCGTTCAACAAGCACCATGAATTCTTTGATTTCCAGGATCCCAACTAGCAAACGAATATCTTCGTTCAAGCCGTCTTCAAATCTCTTGCACATTATTGCTTTCGAAGATACACATTCATGGGTATACTGACTCAATCTTACAAATTCTCGCTTGTATTCTATGACAGACATACGGCCTTGTTTAAGCTCGAGAAACTCTTTACGTTTCTGATCAATGAATCTCTGACTGATATATTTCTTCTAAAATTTAGCTTGAAAGAAATCCCATGTAACTCGTTCACTCAGAACCACAGACATCAAAGTTTTCCACCAATAATACGCCGTATCTCTCAAGAAGGAAACAACATATTTTATGCATTCATCAGGATTCAAAGACAACTCATCAAACACTCTTATCGTATTCTCTAACCAGAACTCAGCTTTTTTGGCATCATCACTTGTTGTAGCTCTAAACTCTTCAGTCCCATATTTTCTAATCTTATCAACTGGTGGTCTACTCAATTGTATCAGATTCACTGGTGGCATAACAGGAGTTTGAGGAAGATTAACCGGCAGTGGAAGTTCTTGTATAGCCGAATTGGTTCTAATATATTGGGTGAATCAGTCATTCATCATCTGATAGAAGGCTTGTTTAGCCTCACCATCACGGCTACTCGTAGCTGGTCTAAAATCAGCTTGCACCATCCCTTACGTGGGAGCAAGTGCATTGCTTTCAACATTGTCAGCTACAGCTCTATTGGGATCCATTTGCTATATAAAAGCATATTTAAATGTCAGGATTCATCACACTATCGTAGTTCATAAATATGGCATGTATAGCTAGACTCACATATGCTATGGTAGTCCTAGAACCGACTAAACCATGGCTTTGATACCAATAAAATGTAACACCCCTATGCTGTAACCGTCGCCGAAATAGGTAAGGGGCCTTACCATACAGACAAAACATTACAGATCAATACAGAATCACAGATATCACATATTATTAATGCATAAGCTAAACAACAATTCATCTCTTATGGAGGTCTCCAAGACCTAATACATACTTTTTGAAGAGGTTGGGACTAAACCAGACACATTTAGAATTTTCAGAACTTAGAAATTTTTTTCCAATTCTGTTAAGGTCACACAGCCGTGTGACCAGGCCGTGTGCCTTACACAGGCACCAGACAGGCCCATGTGATCCAGCTGTGCCATAACAAAGTATATATACTTACTTTTACACATGGCCAACAGACACGGTCGTGTGCCAGGGCCGTGTGATAATTAGCTAGCTACTGACTTAAGCCTACATCCATATGACACGCCCATGTGTCTTAACCGTGTGGTCTTAAGAGGTTATTGCTTTGAATACACGACCACAGGGCACGCCAGTGTTCACTGACCGTGTGGCATAATGCAGGCTTGGTTTAAACCAACTTGCCACCCTTTTTTGGGTCATTCCTACAAGCAATATTAAACAACATTTATACTAAAATTTCCAGCCAATTCTATGCTCAAGACATGCTTCATTATAACTAATCATCATCATTCAATAACCTATTCAAATCCATACCAAAACACATTAAAAATCTTATTACAACAACATGCCAAATTGCTTATTTCATAACTAACTTATGACACCTTCTAACTCATGCTTAAACTTACCATTTCCTCAACTTGGCATTTTTCAAAATAACCACCACATACAAGGCCATATAACCATTACAAGCATACACAATTTGGCATCACAATTCATTTATCAAAACTAAGTACAAATATACCATTTGCTAGCCAACTCTCATGGCATAACATATATGCTTATTAAAGCTTAAATACATAGACATTCTAGCCTATACATGCCATACTTAAAAATATTTACACTTTCAAGGTACCAAAATAAGTTCGATTATATGGTGATGATCCTTGACAGTTCCCGAGCTTGTAGTAGCTTCGATATATATAAAAAAATGCAAACACACACAAAGTAAGCTTTTAAAAGCTTAGTAAGCTCATACTCTATTCATCAATAGTATATAAAACATAAAACATCAACACATAAGTATTTACAAATTCTCAATCATCTATCTAATCTATACCAATCCAATCCATATGTTCATAACAATTCAATGAACTTCACTTAGATAATATCATCTACCACAAAGGTATCATACATACCTGGTTCTTCCCATACTTACTTACTTTCATTCTCACCTCATGTTTGAGTATTTCAAGACTTTCGTAAATTATCCATACTTTAACATCCGCACACTTAGTGCTGTAAAGGTTAGTCAAAACTAAAATGATTCCGCACACTTAGTGCCATCTCAACTAGCCGAAACTAAGTCGGTATTGAACACTTAGTGCCTTTAATAGCCGAAGCTAGTTTAAATCGCACACTTAGTGCCAATGCTTTCAATTCATCATTATATCATCCAATTCAATTATATACAAACCATGTATAATAAAGGCATCAAAACTTACTTAACATTATATTTTAAGTACGAACTTACCTCGTACTCGAAATTTGTCGACTCGGACTATTTTTTCTACAATCTTCGATTTCCCTCTGTCTAAGTCTGAATTCCTCTTTTCTTGATCTAAATGTATTAAAAAATAACACTATTATTCACCAAATCATTCAAAACAATCCATATGTACACAATTAAGGCATTTTGCAAACTAGACCTCACATTTTCACATTCGACACTTTAGTCCCTATTTCACAAAATCACAAAATACACATAATTTGCATATACACAAGCTTAGTCGAATTCTCCTAGTACTTATACTAGTCCACACATTTCATTTATTTCACATTTTAGTCCCTCAAAATAATATTTTCACAATTTAGCCCAAATTACTCAATTTCATAAAAAATCCAAAAACAAAACATTTAAACCCAACATCAAGCTTCCATAATTTATCAACTAACATCACAAAGCTCATATTTTCATCAATGGCACATTTCAAAATCATTTCCAAAATCATAAATTGAAGCATGGGTTTGATAGTATACGAAGCAACGATTACCAAAACATAGAAATTATCAAAAACCGAGCAAAACATATACCTAATTCACCAATTCAAAGTGCCGAACCCTAAGTGAGCTTTCTCTTTTCTTTTTCTTTGTATTGTCAGTGGAATAGCATGAACAAATGGCTAATTTCATGCTTTTGTTTTATTTTAATTACTTAATAAAAATTTTCCCATTTTGCCCTTTTATAAACAATTATAAAACCTTTTAATGAATGATTGTTTTAGTCCATTAACATTCCCAATGGACAAATAACAACATAAGGACCCTTACTTTAGAAAGCCAACTCAAATAGGCACTTTAACATCTAGCAGATAGCTTTTACATTTTACGCAATTTGGTCTTTTTTGCAAATTAAGCACACAAATAGTTAAATTTTCACACGAGACTTTCACACATGTCAATTCACTTATAATAGACACAAAAAATAATATTAAAATATTTTTTTGAGTCAGATATGTGGTCTCGAAACCACTTTTTTGACTAGGGTGAAAACTGGACTGTTACATCCGTAACATGGAAACATGGAAGATATCATGAATGCGCTCAAGTTCAGGCAGCAATAGAAGACGATTAGCAACCAGTCCAATCCGCTCAATCACATCGTAAGGCCCAATGAACCTTGAACTAAGCTTACCCTTCTGCTTGAACCTCAAAACCTTCTTCTAAGGTGAGACATTCAGAAACACCTTATCACCAACCTGATATTCGATATCTCGACGTCTCAAGTCAGCATAAGATTTCTTCCTATCTGAAGCAGCCTTCAACCGCTCATAAATAATTTCGCCTTGTCCTTGATTTCATGAACCAAATCCGCACCCAAATTCCTCTCCTTCTCCATGTTAAACCAACAGAGTGGAGTCCTACACTTCCTACCATAAACTGCCTCAAACGAAAACATCAGAATACCCCTCTGATAATTGTTGTTGTACACGAACTTAGCCAATGGTAAATGTCTATCCCAATTGCCACCAAAATCAATAGCACAACTCTGATGCATATCCTCGAGAATCTAGATCATCCTCTCAGACTGATCATCTAACTTCGGATGATACCCTATACTGAAATAAAGCTTCGAACCTAAAACCTCATGGAACGTCTTTTAAAACCTCGACGTAAACCGTAGATATCTATCTGATATGATAGAAACAGGAACTCCAGTTAATCTGACAACCTCTCTAACATAAAGCTCGGCCAACTGTTGAAAACTGTAATTTATACGCACAAGAAATCAATACGCACACTTCGTAAACCGATCCACTATCACCCAAACTGAATCCTTCCGAAATGGAGTCAATGGCAAACGCGAAACAAAATCCATCATGATTTGTTCCCATTTCCACTCTGGTTTCTTGATCGGCTAAAGCAAGCCGGATGGACATTGATGCTCAGCTTTAACCCCTTAGAAAACTAAACATCTACTAACAAAATCCGCTATGTCCTTTTTTAACCTAGGCCACTAATACAAAACCTGAAGTTCTTGATACATCTTATTCCCACTAGGATGCATAGCATATGGATTATTATAAGCCTCAATAAGGATCATATGTCTCAGATCCTTGTCCATCGGAACACACATTTGACCTCTGAAATAAAGGACACCTTCAGCATTGAGACCAATATCTCCAAGAACACCCAACTTAACTTGACAGATACGGCGCTCCAAAATCTCATCAAATGGTTGTCTCTCTTGAATTTGCTATGGAAGGGTCGGCTTTATGTAATGGCCTAAATTCAAGGTTATCGGAATAGTGGTTTCGTAACCACAAATCCGATTTAAAAAGAAATTTATTTCAATATCTTTGCATGAAAATTGATATGATAGGAAAATCGTATGAAAATATTGATAGAAATTTTTTTTACCGATTTAGTGGTTAGTTAGAAAAAGAAATTATTGAAGAAATTGGGTAAAAACAAGGTATCGGGACCTCTATCTCGTAAAACTGAGTCGAAAATAATTTTATAAATATTTATGAAATGTTAGTAATGTGGTATTAAAATTTCCTAAAATTTCGTTAGGAAATTTTAATGTTTGGATAGTTAATTAAATAAAAAAGACTAAATTGTAAAAGGTGTAAAAGTGGATGGGATCATTAAATAGCTTAAGTGTCTAATGAGAGAGGATTTAAAAGGCAATTAGACCCAAAATTTATTTGGGCTGGACAGCAAGGGCATGAAATCAGCAGGAAAATTGATAAATTAAGGGCAAAATTGGAATATTGCAAAATTAACTAAATAAAACTAGGACTAAATAGGAAATATCTAGATTTATCTTCATTTCTCTTCAATTCCAGCAGCTAAAAACGCCATAGGAGGGTTATCTAAGCTGGTATTCCATAATTTTTGCACCAAATGAGTTAATCCTTGCATTTTTCTTGTAATTTTTGTGTTTCTAAGACTTTTACAACTAGGTCCTACTATTAAATTCATTAGTTTTTGATTTCATGGATGAAATTGAAAGTCACCATGGTTGAGTACTGTAATTTTATGACGAAATAGAATGAAATTAAAGCTTTAATTTGTTTATGAGATGATTTTATTAGGTAAGTTCAATAGAAATTGATTTTTAGGACCTAATTCTGAAAATGCTTGGAATTAAAGTCTATTGCTGAAATTTTGATTCCTAAAGGTTGTAAACTAGTTTAAGGTGATAGAATAAAGTATTAATTGAGAAAAATCAGCTCAATTGAGAGGCTAATTGAGTAGGGATGAAATTGTTATTTATTAAAAGCTTAGGGGAAAAATGGTAATAAACAGCTTGCGCAAAAACAGTTTGGACAGCAGCAGTAGACTAACTTTAAAAAATCACTATAAACTTTAGAAATCAAATTAGAAGATGAAAAAAATGTTAAATTAAATATTATTGAGTCTAGTTTCTTATAGAAGAAACGGTGTAAGCAATTGAATTGTAAATTATGAGATATAATGAATTTTGTGAGACAAGGTCAGAATGAATTCTGGTTCCCCTGTTCTGACTTTACAAAATCACCAAAAATTGGATAAAAATAATTAGAGGCTTAAATTTATATGTTTAGAATCCTGAATGAGTATATTTTTAATAGAAACAAACAAGAACATCATTTGAATCCTGTATGAAGAGATAATTAATTTTTAGTGAAGAAGGGTAAAAACTGTCAGACAGCAAAACAGGGGTGACTTTAAAGAATAAACTGTACTTATTGGCTAAACCAAAAATTCTGAAAATTTTATGGTAAGAATATATATGAGTCTAGTTTCAGGAAAAATTAATGGATCTTAATTTGGGGTTCCATATCTCGAGTTATAAATAATTTAGTGACTATGACTCAAATAGACAGCTTTGAATAAACTATAAATAATAATAAAAAATTATAGAAATTGTTGCATATGAACATGAAATGTATTAAATTGATAATTAAATTTATTTATTTAGATCCAGAAGATTCAAATCTGAAGCTATATCGAGGAAAGGAAAAATTTCAGGATTAGTATATTTTTGTACACGAACAAGTATCAAGGTAAGTTCGTGTAACTTGAATTATATTCTTAAATTGCTTGAGATTGTATGTTATTGATGTGAATATGAATTGAATGTTAATTGTATGAAAATTAATGAAACATTGATATATTTGATAAAATGGGAAGAAATCCCGTTTGAATGAAAGGAAAATTTGATGGATCTCTGAAAAGGAATTGACGGTAAAAAAGATCTAGCCTGGACGGGTGATCCTATCCTGACATAGCCCTCCCGAAGAATATGTGTAAAATGGATTTAGCCCAGACGGGTAATCCGAATTAGGGTCTGAATTTAGCCTGGACTGGTAATTCAGATCCAAGCTCATTAGAGTAATTGTCGTTGCAGGGGATTTAGCCTGAACTGGTAATCCGCTGCAAGGTTGAGGTTCGCGGGAGTATGCTCTCTGAAATGGAAATGTGTGCACATGAATATGAATTGACGGACTCGGAATTGTACACTAAAAGTGTACCTCTGAAAATCCATCGAAATCCCGATAAATTCGACGGGATAAATATGGAAAAATAACAAGGAAATGGAAATCATGGTATTGATGAGCTCATCAATCATAGTATATATTATTGGTACATGGAAATTATTGTACTAACTTGAATGTTGAGTTTGTGCATGTTAGGGTAATAATGCATTGAATGGTTATATGAATGTTTATTGTATTGTATTGAAAATATTAGGTAAGTATAATTCTTGTTACATGAGCTTACTAAGCACAAAGTGCTTACCCTGTTTCCTTTTCCCCTGTTTTGTAGTGTTAAGAGCTCGGAGGTCGGATTTGGTCGGAGACACATCACACTATCAACCTCAGGATTTCGGTATATAAAAAAAACTTTATTTTGGAAATCAATGGCATGTATGAGCTAATAGAGTAAATGTTAACGTGAAATGAATATAAAGTTAGCCATTAATATAGTTAACAAACCTGTTTTTGGGTATGTAATGACGTTATCTTATAAATATGCATGAATTTATCTTGAAAACATGTTGAATTGGTTTGGTTGAAGTGGATTGGTCTCAATTTAATATTGCAGACAAGGTTAGATATTTATAAAGGGGCTATATTGAATACAAAAAAAATCGTAAACTCTGGTAATACCTTTTACCCTATTCCGGCAATGAATACGGGTAGGGGGTATTACACTTTACCTAAAGCTCAGCCAATAAACTACCATCCTCAGAAATCGACAACTTTGTGAACATGGTCTTCAAGTCAACCAAAGACTTCCTACACAAGGAATCAGCAACAACATTCACCTTTCCTAAATGATATCCAATCACATAATTGTAGTCCTTCATCAGCTCAATCCAATGTCTCTTCCTCAAATTCAACTCTTTTTGGGTAAGGAGATACTTAAGATTCTTGTGATCGGTATAAATCACACAAATCTCATCATATAGGTAATGACGCCAAATCTTGAGTGCAAATACTACAATAACCAATTCCAGATCATTGGTCGGATAGTTACAGTCATGTGGCTTCAACTGCCTCGACGCTTAAATAACTACCCTTCCCACCTATATCAGCATACAACCCAATCCCTTGAAAGAAGCATCACTGAAAACAACATACTCCTTACCAGATTCTGGCTGTGTCAATGCAGGTGCTTCGGTCAAAATCAACTTCAACTTCTCAAAACTCTTTTGCCTCTCATCTGTCCACTAGGCAATAGTATTCTTTAGGAGCAACTTTGTCAATGGAGCAGTAAGACTAAAAAATCCCTCGACGAAACAACGATAATAACTACCAAGCCCAAGAAATTCCTGACCTTAAACACAGTCCTCAGCGGCTTCCAATCCAAGATTGCCTCAACCTTTTTCGAATGAACCTGAATACCCTCAACTAAAACAACATGACCAAGAAAAACTACCTCTTGAAGCTAGAACTCACACTTGCTCAACTTGGCATACAGTTGCTTCTCCCTCAAAACTTGAAGAACCACTCTCAAATGCTTGTCGTGCTCATGCTCTGATCGAGAATACACCAATAAATCATTTATGAAAACCACAACGAACCGATCTAGATAGGAATGGAATACACAGTTCATCATGCCCATAAATGAAGTAGGTGCATTCGTCAACCTGAATGACATGACAAGAAACTCAAAATGCCCATAACGAGTCTTAAACACTGTCTTTATAACATTCGCATCGTTCACCTTCAACTAATAGTATCCAAATCTTATATCAATCTTTGAGAAAACTGAAGCTCCCTAAAACTGGTCAAACAAATCATCAATCCTTGGAAGTGGGTACTTATCCTTAATGGTCAACTTATCTAGGTGTCAATAATCAATGCAAAACTTCAAAGTCCCATCCTTCTTCTTCACAAATAGAACTAGCGCTCCTCACGGTGACACACTTGGTCAAATGAAACCTCGGTCCAATAATTTCTGCAACTGACCCTTCAACTCCTTTTATTCCTTAAGTGTCATATGGTAGGGCATAATTGAAATTGGAGTTGTACCAGGATAGAGTTCAATACCAAACTCAACTTCTTTATCTGATGGTAAACCAAACAACTCCTCAGGAAAAAGATCCGAAAAATTACAAACTACAAGAATCTCATCCAACATCAACTCCCTACTGTTAGCATTTAGGACATAGACTAGGTAAGCTTCACAATCGGCCTAACTTCCCGGCTCTAAGAGCAAAAACCAAATTGGAAAGCAACTTGGACCTCTCTCTAAAAAAAAATAATCTTAGAGTCATCAACACAACACGAAGTCACCAATTTCGCCTCATAATCGACCTTCTCTCGATGCTCGGTCAACCAATCCATCCCAAGGATAACATCAAACCCCCATAATGAAAACTCTAAAAGATCTACCAGAAAAACTTATCCTTGAACCATCAGAGGACAATGATGTTAAACCTGATCTACCACTATACTATCACCTAACGGACTCTTAACAGTAACACCAAACCTAAATGTCTCTATAGAAGTCCCTAACTCTCTAGCTACATCTCTCAGAATAAACAATTTCGTAGCACTCGAATCTACTAAAGCTAAAAGAGGAAAAGACTGTAGTGTGAAAATACCAGCGATGACATCTGTGGCCTCCCTAGTCTAAGGCCCTCTAACTACATAAACTCTAGTTGGACCTCTATTTCCACCTCGAGTAGCTCTTTTTTGACCAACTTCTTTACCACCATCACCTCTGCCACGACCCCTCCTTTGAGCTGGAGTAGGTGCAACAGTAATGATAGCAGCAACAACAGGTTGGTCTCTAACCATAACTACTCTCCTAGGACAATCACTACCACGATGCGCTATTGATCCGCAAGCAAAATTGGCACTAAGCATCCTCCAACACTCTCCAGGATGTCAACGGTTACAATGCTCACACAGCATCCATGTAGTACATCCCTGATCACCTGTACCAGACTTTTGCAACTCGACCATATACTTATGGATACTGCCTTGTATATTTATTTTTTATTATAGTATGGTACGTTCGAAGTGTAAGAGTATGCCCAAAGATCAATCATGAGATGGTTGTAATAACATACTTGATTTACCATGTTTGTTAATATAAGGCATTGCCATTATTATTTCAATTTCTTTTCTATGTGTATAAATAAACTATTTTATAATAATGTCCTAAAAATAATATGGTTATTCTTAAAAGGTCCTTAGTCAAGTATTATTGTTGACTAGGACAACAATAATGCGTTAAGACTAACATGTAGTTGATTGATAATAAAGAGTTGTCATTGATATGGAGTGTCAGAATCAATGCATGAATATGTGTGTTAGAGAACAACATATTGGATTGACCCGCTATGAGTATGTTTTTTGGATTATTACATAATTGTCACAACATTACTCATAGTGATTAATATGTATATGATCCTCAGACTTGAGATCATCATTATCCCAACATCGTGAGCTGTATATTGTGATCCAGTCAAACGTACACCGTAACTGATTGTTTTATAAAGGCTGATGTTGGATATACCACAATCTATGTAAAGGGATATGGTTGATCAATATAGGATAAGTCCCTCCTACATAATGGGAGTAATATCTTAGGCCACTTGATTGAGTGAGACTAGAAATGTATGGCCATGCTCAAATAAGTTGATATGAGATGTCATATTTATTTGTGTTTCATAGTCTACTCAAGGTATCAAGAAACATGGGATGGACTATGCAAGTGTGACTATTCCATGACTTGTGTCCATTCCAGAGATAAAATACTTAAAGATTAATGCATGAAAGGTTAATCACAAAAGGTTATGTCGAATCATGAATTCTTGTAACTTAGGTAGCAATGATGCATTGCTAGAAGCAGCTCATTGTTTGTAACATTAGAATCATTCTAGTATTACTGCTAACATTATAAGAACCTATAGGGTCACACCCTATGGTTGAAATGAACAGAATAAAACATAGTTGGTATTGTGTTTGGTTGTCACATGAATTAAATTAATTATAGAATTAATTTAATTGGGCAATCAAATATCAAACATATTATATGTACAAGGATGTTGTACACATAAGGAGAACATAATTCTATCAATATATGAATTTGGTTCGTATATAAATTTAAATAAATATAGTTTACCGAAATCTTTATTATAATTAATGTAATTATAATTTTTGGTTAAAATATTATTATATTTATTTATTTTAATTATGATTATTATGTTAGGATTAAAATTTAAGAATTCGTTATATACATACCAATTATAAGGGAATTATATATAGAAAGGGAGAAAAACCCTAAAAAGTGAATATATAAACAAACCCAAACCTTTGCTACTAGGTCTAGCAGCCGTCAAGCAAAATATCTCTGAAAATAGTTTTGGGGATTTCTTCCGTTCATTGTCAACTAGATGGATTACGTAGAGGTCGGGATCATAAAGATTTCGGCTTGGATTCGAAAGCAAAATAGTATTCTCATTGCCAAGGCTTCACTGTCTACTCAGATTGAAGTTTCGGTAATTTTGAAACCTTTTTCACCCCGGTTCGTTTCTCGCACATGGATCCATGGTTTGGAACGCCGGAATATATATATATTTTTCGCTGTGCCATAGGGGTACCGGTGTTCCAACATGAAGGCGGTCATAATTCTATCCATTTCCTTTGCCTTAAGTCCAAATCCTTTTAGGTGAACATATACTTAAGGCTCTTATGATCTGTGTAAATGATACACTTTTCACCATATAAATAGTGCCTCTAAATCTTGAGGGTGAAAATAACAGCTACTAGCTGAAGGTCGCGAGTTAGGTGATTGTGCTCGTGTGGCTTCAGTTTTCTCGAGGCGTTAGTCCATAAATTTACTATCTTACATCAAAACGCAACCAAGACCGGTATGAGATGCATCACTATACACCACAAAGTCCTTTTCAAGCTCTGGTTGAATCAGAATGGACACTTGAGTCAACACAGACTTAAACTTTTCGAAACTTTCTTATTGTTCCTCAGTCCACTTGAATGGTACACTCTTCGTCAACAATTTAGTCATAGGAGCTGTAATCAAGGAAAACCCTTTAGCAAACCTCGTATAATATCCACCTAGACTAAGGAAACTCTAGATTTCGCTAACATTCGTAGGCTGTTTCAAATGCAAGATAGCTTCAATTTTCTTCAAGTCAACATGGATACCCTCAGACGATGCCACGTGACCCAAAAAATATCACTTCATGGAGCCAAAACTCACACTTACCGAGTTTAGCATAAAGCTTTTGCTTACGGAGGATCTGTTTAATAACTCCTAAGTGCTCATCATGATTAGATTCTAACTTGGAGTATATTAAGATGTTGTCAATGAAGACAAAAAATAAAAATAGTCTAGATATGGTTGAAAAACCCTATTGATTTTATCCATAAAAGCAGCCAGAGCATTTGTAAGACTAAAAGGCACTACTAGGAACTCGCAGTGACCATTCCAAGTCCTAAATGTCATCTTAGGAACACCCGTTTCCTTTACCTTCAATTGATAGTACCCGGATCTTAGATCGATTTTAGAGAACACCTTAGCACATTTGAATTGATCGAATAAGTCATCTATCCTCAACAAGGGATATCTGCTCTTTACAGTCAACTTATTAAGTTATCGATAATCAATGTAGAGTTTCATGGTTCCATCCTTCTTCTTTACAAATAGGACTAAAGCTCCCTAAGGTGACACACTCGGCCTTATGAATCCACGATCTAGAAGTTCCTTAAATGAGCTTTAAGCTCCTTAAGCTCTTTCGATGCCATACGATAGGGGGCAATAGACACTCAGGCTATCCCAAGCAATAGGTCAATTCCAAATTCAACATCGCGCTTCATAGGTAATCCAGGTAACTCTTCTGAAAAACATAAGGAAAATCTCTCACTGTACGAATGTTCTCCACAGCTAATTCACTAACACTCATGTCTAGAACATAAACCAGATAGAATTCAGATTCCTCATGTACTAACTTCTCGACCACTAGAGTGGAGATCACATTAGATAGGTAATCTCTACGCTTCCTAACCATCACTATCTCTTTTCCATCAGAAGTTTTCAAAGTAACTCCCTTTGAAGAGCAATCCAAACTGACTTAGTGTTCCACCAACCAGTCCATACCCAGAATAAGATCAAATTCACCAATAGGGTAATTCCATCAAATCTGTCGAAAACATCTCTCCTTGAATTTCTAACGAAAATCTCTTATAGATTTTATTCACAGAAACAGATTGTCTTAGGGGACTGAGTAATTTAGATTACTAACAGTTTCTTCTACCCTAATTTAAAACAATTATAAAAGATACATATGAATATGTTGAACCAATATCAATAAAAGTGAAGTACGATACAAAATTAACAGTAAAGGTGTCTACTATGAAGTCGACTGTGTCATGATCCTCTCTACATCTAGTTGCATAGGCAAGTGCAGGTTATCTTGCATTAGTTTAGTTATCAACTTTACTCGATGCTATCTGTCTCTATCCTACATTTCCACCTTTATTATGACCCTAGCCTCTTTAAGGTTACTTCCCAACTCTCTGGTTCTAAGCTCAGTTCTATTCTAAAGTTTGCATCTATTAATTTCGAAGTGGGAAATCCTCGATCTTATGTTCCAAAGACCCGTATCTCATACATCTTCCCAAAATCCTCCAGTACTCTCCCATATGCCTCTTACCACAAGCAGCATAGTTTGGAGTCCTTCCTTCATCAGCAACAACTCCATTATTTTGTCAAGGTCTATCATCTCTGGCTCGCTTATTGGGTCACAAAGTTAGAGAAGTAGTTCCAGAATATCTCTTAATGGAGACTCTAGCTTTATCCTTCCTCTTGCGTTCAACACGCTTAACTTCCTAGACTATCTTGGTTTTCTCCACCAAAGTTTTGAAAACCCTTTCTTGGTGAGGGGCGACTATCACCATCAGTTCATACCTCAATCCATTCTCAAACCTGGTTTACTTATCACACTCAGCCACAACCATTACCTGAGCATAACAACTCAGTTGTATCTATAAGAATTCAACCACATACTCAGACTGATCTCCTTGTTTGAGCTCAATGAACTCTAACCTCTGATCCTCAACATATCGAGTACCCACGTACTTGTTCTGAAAAGCATCTATAAAGTTTTCCATGTCAACCTTTCTTTCTGAGTACCTCTAATGACGGTCTGCCACAAACAGTAAGCCTTATCTCTAAGTAGAGATATTGTGCCCCTTACGTCATACTCGGGAGTACACTTCAAGTCATCTAAGATTCTCTCCTTAGCTTTTAGGTAGTACTTAGCTACGGCAGAGGTCATCCCAACAATACCTCTAAATAACTTAGCTCCATTAGAAAGAAGCCTCTCAACTATAGTTCATCGAATACCTGTTCCAGTATTAGCTTCAACTATCCACTGTAGCACCCTCAGCATGGGCTGTGACATAACATCATCAGTAGTCTAATGCTTGCACTCATCAATAGTAAGCACATGTTCAGCCCCTGGCTTGAGGGTGTGTACTTCTGACGTAGACGAACCAACTTGAGTCCCTTGACCTTGCTCTCAATGAGTATTCATCTTGCTATTAAATATCTAAGTTTTATGGAATTATCTGAATATTTTAGAAATGAGTTTTGGTTATCAATCTTATATGCTTTTAGTCTAATAATTTAGTCATAGTTCCTCTATTTATAGTTTCAAAGTCCATAAGTTCTCAATCTTAATCTAAAGTTTCAATATATAAGCAGTTTCACGATCTAAAGTTTGAGTATACGTAGTTTCATAATCTACAATCTAAAGTTTGAGTATACGTAGTTTCATAATCTACATTCTTAGTATGTAATAAGTACTTATCTTGGGCCGACTTTTGACTCTCAAAGTTTTTGAAGAAAATACGACCTTTTTGCAAAAACAAGTTTTTGTTCTGGTATGAACTTTTCCTCAAAATACCCTTATATTACACATGCATGCAAACTTTTAAAACAACCATAGTATGAGTTTTGAACTAGGCTCTAATACCACTAAATTTACCTCCTAAACCCGGTCTAGACATTATGGCCGAAGCTCGAAGATCACATTGTTCATGTTAATGGCGCGGAAAATGATTAGCTATTTTGGATTCAATGTTGTTATCTCCTTTAATAAAATAAAAATTAGTGACTTGATTTGCTTGAGAAAAACTAAAGTAAAACCCTTTGAATTCCTTGGGCAGATATTTTCAAAAATCAAATAACTTTGAAAAATTCTAAATTTGAATATTTAAAGTTGACATCTTAACTTGAATTATCGCAGTGGAAAAATTTAACAAAAAACATGATTGTTGATTAAAAATTGTCACTAGATAAATATTGGAATTCTAAACAAACATTTTTAAATCTTGTAAAAACATCCATACCACAGTCTGCAAATAATAATAACAAAATAGTCCCAAAAATAACGATAAGAAATATTAGCAGTTTATTCACAAAAATATTCAAGTTTTCCTCTGCAAGCCCAGCCCATGTTCTAACCTCGTGTGTTATCTTTAATTTTAGAAACTTGAAGGAGTGAGCTAAAAGCCTAATGTAAATTTAATATAAAAGAAACAATAATCAAGTCATACATATCCAAATTATGTCAATATGTATAATTCACATATAACAAGGTGCATGAGAATACCAATGCAACTTTTTCAAAAATCAGTCCAAGTTTTTCAAAAACATTCCTACCTATCTCTGCTACACACCAATAAAGAGTTTTCTAGAACTAGTCCATCCAGTAACTCACCACGTTGTGGTAAAGCCACTTAATAGCATTGTGGAAAAGCCACTCAATTTTGCATTAAAACTGTCAGATTCTTCCTCCTTTCATATTCATCCCAACCCTATGCATGTGATATGGCATGTCACATCCTAAAAAAATGGGTTAGTAGACATTGGATTAGTAAACCGAGAATGGTCACAACATCTTCGCCCATACAGTGCCTCATAAGGAGCCATTCGAATACTTGCCTGATAACTGTTGTTGTATGCAAACTCTGCCAATGGTAAGTAATCCTCCCAACTGCCTCGAAAGTCGATAATGCGTACTCTCAACATGTCTTCCAGAATCTGAATAACCCTTTTTGACTGACCATCAGTCTGAGGATGAAAGGCTGTACTAAAGTGTAATCGCATACCCAACGCCTTATGCAACTTTTGCTAAAATCGAGATGTGAATCTAGGATCTCGATCAGAAATAATCAACACTGGCACTACGTGAAGTTGCACTATTTTCGCCACATACAATTTGGCTAACTTTTGAAGTGAATAATCAGTGCGGACAGGTTTGATATGAGCAGATTTTGTCAACCTATCCACAATTACCCAAATCGAGTCCTTCTTCGACGATGTTAAGGGTAACCCACTCACAAAATCCATGGTTACCCTCTCCCACTTCCAAGGTGATACTTTTACTGGCTGCAAAAGTCCGGAAGGTAATTGATGTTCAGCTTTCACTTGCTGACAAGTCAGACATTTTCCCACAACTTTCGTTACCTCTCGCTTCAATCCAGGCCACCAATACAACTCCTTTAAGTCGCGATACATTTTACTCCCTCCAGGATGCATAGCACATAGACCTCCATGAGCTTCTTTCAGAATTGCTTGCCTCAAGTCAGAGTCCTTCAGAATACAAACTCTACCTTAGTAACACAGACCTCCCTCACTGTTCAGTCTGAACTCAGAAGTATCCCCATTCTTAACCTGTCGGAATCGAGAAAGCAGGGACTCATCCCTCAACTATTTTTCCTCAATCTCATCCACCCAGGTCAGCCTAACTTGTAGTTCTGCTAACAGACTACCGTCGTCATACAGACTCAAACGAGCAAACATGGCTCTCAGATCAGATACAGTTCTATGACTTAGGGCATCAACCACCACATTAGCTTTGCCTGGGTGATACTCAATCGCGCAGTCATAATCCTTAAGCAACTCTATCCATCTCCGCTGCCTAAGGTTCAGCTCCTTCTTAGTCAGCAAGTACTTAAGACTCTTATGATCTGTGTATATAATACACCTTTCTCCATACAGGTAATGTCTCCAAATCTTAAGCGCAAAAATTACCGCTGCCAACTCCAGATCATGAGTAGGATAGTTAAATTCATGTGGTTTAAGCTGTCGTGATGCATAAGCAACCACTTTACCCTCTTGCATCAGCACACAGCCCAACCCTACATTTGATGCATCACTGCATATGGTAAAATCTTTTCCAGACTCCGGCTGAATCAGTACAGGTGCCTCGGTCAGAACTTTCTTCAGCTTCTCAAAAGATTCCTGTTGTTTCTCAGTCCAAGCAAACGATACTCCCTTCATTATAAGCTTTGTCAAAAGCGCTGCCATCACAGAAAATGCTTCCACAAACCTTCTATAGTACCCAGCTAAACCCAGAAAATTTCAAATTTCTGACACTGACCTCGGTGGCTTCTATTCCAGAATCGCTTCAATCTTTCGAGACAACATGCCCCAAGAAAGTTACCTCTCTCAACCAGAACTCACACTTACTGAGTTTCACATAAAGCTCCTTCTCCCTCAGCACTTGCAGCACAATACGAAGATGCTCATCATGCTTCTCCTCAGTTTCAGAATAAACTAGAATATCGTCGATAAAGACGACCACGAATCGATCCAAGTATGGCTGGAACACTCGATTCATCAGATCCATAAATGCCGCAGGTACGTTTGTCAACCCAAATGGCATAACCAAGAACTCATAGTGACCATACCGAGTTCTAAATGCCGTCTTGTGAATATCCACCTCATTAACCCTTAACTGATGATACCCAGATCGAAGGTCAGTCTTGGAGAATACTGAAGCTCCTCTAAGTTGGTTGAATAAATCATCGATTCTCGGCAGTGGGTACTTATTTTTAATCGTCAGTTTGTTCAACTGCAGATAATCAATACACATCCGCATTGACCCATCTTTCTTCTTTACGAACAACATTGGTGCTCCCCACGGAGACACACTTGGTCTAATGAAGCCTCTATCCAATAACTCTTGAATTTGGGCTTTTAGCTCCACCAACTCCTTCGATGCCATCCTATAAGGTGCAATGGACATCGGTGCTGTTCCAGGCAACAAGTCGATTCCAAACTCAACCTCTTGGTTCGGGGGCAAACCCGGAAGCTCCTCTGGAAAAACATCTTGAAAATCCTTGACGGTTCTAACTTTATCCACTGTCATATCCTTAGTTTCTGATTGGCTTACAAATGCCAAATAAGCCTCACATCCCTTTCGAATCCACTTCTTGGCTTTCAATGTCGACACCATATTAGACAGATAATCCCTACGCTCGCCTATCACCAAAACCTTCTCATCCTTTGTGGTCTTTAACATCATTCGCTTAGCAGCACAATCCAGAGTAGCCCTATGCTTAACAAGCCAATCCATTCCCGAAATGAGATCGAATTCTGTGAAAGGTAGCTCCATCAGATCTCCAGAGAAAGCTTTTCCTTGAGTTTCTATAGGCACATCTCTATACAGTTTATCTACCCTGACCGAGTGACCCAAAGGACTTAGTACAGATACCTCACTCACGGTCTCCTCAGAGCGCACACCCAGCGACCCAGATATAGCACATGCAACATATGAATGGGTAGATCCAACATCCATCAACATAGTGTATGGCATACTGAAAATTAGAAATGTACTAGTTATGACGTCAGGTGCATCACCCTCCTCTCGGCGACGAGCTGCATACACCAACGCCGGCTGACGAACCTCACCAAATCCAGCACCTTTGCCAGGCGCTCCTCTTCCTCGACCATTTCCATTACCACCTCTGCCTTGCCCACGTCCTTTCGAAAATTATGGTCCACCCCTCACTGGTTGAGCGACCCTCTACTCTAAAACTTGAACCTGATCTAGTTCCTGGGGACAATCTTTAACCTTATGCTCTATAGATCCGCATAAAAAAAAGCACCAGAATGTTTTTGACACTTTCTCATATGCATCTTCCCACAATTCCTACAAACCTGTGGTCTAACAACATTCGTCGGTACTGCTCGAACTGGCTCCATTACCCTTGCTCTCTTAACATTCCTGTTCATACCACCTAAAAGTCCTGAATCTCTCCTAAAACGGTTCCGATCTTTCTCACGATTCTGTCTTTCTGTATGCTTCACTTCCTCAGCTATCTTAGCTTTCTCCACTAAAGAAACGAAGTTATGCTCCCTTTGCGGAGCAATCAACACCCTAAGTTCATCTCTCAGACCATCCTCGAAGCGTACGCTATGCTCATACTCTGTAGCAACAATCCCAGAAGCATACCGGCTCAGTCTCAGAAACTCAGACTCATACTCAGCCACTGACTTACTCCCTTGGACAAGGTTCAGAAATTCTTTCCAGCGAGCGTCCACGTAACTAGCCCCAACATACTTTCCTTTGAAGGCTGTCTTAAACAGCTCCCAAGTCACACTGTCAGCAGGAGTTCCATCTCTCACTATGAGCCACCACTAATAAGCCTCATCCCTGAGTAACGATATGGTTCCCTTCAGCTTCTGCTCCACAGAGCAGTCCAGATCATCCATAATCCGCTCTGTGGCTTCTAACCAATACTCAGCCATATTCGGAGCTACACCAAATATGCCCCTAAATATCTCTGCTCCATTGGCCCGGAGTCGCTTAGAAATAGACCCCCGAATTCTATTTCCCGTACTTGCACCAGCAACCCTTTCCAAAACTCAGAGCATTGCCTAGGACAGAGCATCGTCCCTGGCACCTCGATCATGAGACTCTACCTCCGTTGCCAGTGGTACCGGTGTATCTGCTGCCAGTACATGTCTTGAAGACGAAGATTCAGCCTGAGCATTACCTCGGCCACATCCACAGCCTCTTCCACGAGCTACTCGTTTACTCATTTTGTATTATCTGATTAAGAATTTTATGAATAAGTTTAATATTTCAGTGTTTATTACAGATGTCTTATGAATAACAGTGATTCAGAGTTTGAGTTTGTTTCCTTTTGCGGTAGCCTAGCTACAGTCTTAGTCTACTTATCAGAGTTTCTATAGTTCCAGTGTTACCCTAACTAAAGTACCATTATAAGGTTTTGTACAAGCATATAACAGATATTTCAGAAACAATCAGAAAGGCTCAGAAAACTTACAGACTTGGGCCAGAGATTCGGTGTGCCACCTTCAAAAAAACCTATTTTAGAAAACTGATTTTAATATTTAAAATCATCTATTTGTAAAGAGAAAATTTTGGAAACATTCTTGAAAACAATTTATAAACAAGTTCCAAAAAAAATAATTTTCGAAAACTTTTATTTAGTGTTTCTTTACAAACTCCCATTTTTAGACCCGTTCCACAGCTGAGTTGTTGCAACCTGGCTCTGATACCACTAAATGTAACACCCTAAACCCGGCCCAGACGTTATGGCCAGATCTGACGTGTCATATGAACTTACGACTTAGTATGCATTCGTTGGTTTAAGTGATTGGGGTGGTCTTTGTAAAAATAGTGATTGAATAAAAAGCCGGTTTATCAATCTTTAGGCTATCCATTTGTTGTGCTTGTTGAGTCTTGGAAACGTTCATTAATTTTGAAAAACCGCGCAACCTAATACTAGCAGTTTCGACATAGTATAAATATAATCAAAAAATAAAACTATAGCGGAAAAAGAAATTTAAATAGTGGCCTTATTACAACTTAAAACCCAAAATTAAATCAGAATATAAAAATAATAAAAATCAATTAACTTAGAAAAACCAACTTTGCAGATGATGTGGCCACTCTGAATCCCTCACAGCTCCAAGCCCACTATGGTTAGGGATTTCCTGCAGAGATGAAAATAAAGGGTGAGTTCGGTAAACTCAGTGTGTAACATAACCCAACCATAGCCCAAAACAGATCAAACCTCAGAGTCAGACTTATTTGGGCCTTGGCCTAGTACAGAAATCAGAATGAAACCCATAGGCCCATAGCAGATACAAAACAAATATATCATGAATGCAGAAATCCCAACCCAGAGCCATCCATAACACCCCCGTACCAGCCTTACACCATGTGGGGAGACTACTCGACCCACCCAACCGTTACACACCACATAAATTGCAGCAAAGCTGCCAGATATTGTGACGAAGTCACCAGATACAGATATTGTGGCTAGGCCACCAGAACAGATATATATATGTGGTGAAGCCACCAGATTGCAGCGAGGCTGCTAGATATTGTGACGAAGTCACCAGAACAGATATATGTGGCGAGGCCATCAGATTGCAGCGAGGCTGCCAGATATTGTGACGAAGTCACCAGAACAGATATATGTGGCGAGGCCACCAGATTGCAGCGAGGCTGCCAGAACGCTTCCTCCATCAATATAAACCCATGTCCCATGCAACGGAAATAATATGTCATGGCATACGTATACAGAAACAGAACATCATGCTTTTCAGAAAAAATAACCCTAGGGGTAAAATCGAAATTTTACATGCATAAGGGTATTTCAGTAATTATTGCCTATTGCTAAGGTTTCATGCTTATTCTAACGTTTACCAAGTAATCAGAAGTACTTACCTCGTCTTTTTACCAAAATGGGCCCATTGGCCCATTGGCCCGTTTTCTGCCCATTAAGCCCAAAAATACCGTTGTGTACGAAAATGCACACTCTGCACTCTAATCATCCAAATGCACCATATTCATTAACAACTGTCTCACGAGCGCTCGCACGCTCGCGAGTTCACAAAATACCAACGTTTCGGTATTTCAGCTTTTACCAATTCAGTCTAAGGGAGGGTATCGTTTACACACCTGGTTGATGACGATTGATGACGATATCTCCCACGTGGTAATCCTACAATCGATCACTAACACATTAGACTTACAAATTAACGATAACTAACATAAATCCACGTCAACTAACCCAATCATCACACAAGTTAGTCATTTACGCACGAGGGGCAAAATAGTCATTTTACCCTCCAGGGGTAAATCGGTAGTCCTACCCTACAGGGGCATTTTAGTAATTCTACAACTTATCCACTTGGGCCTACGGACCCATTGGGACTACATGGCCCATTTCAGCCCATCGTGGCCCGAAATAGCCGTCCTACTGCTAGAGTAATGAGAAATACACACCTGTTAGGAGACTGCAGTTAATCCGCGCTCCAAACACTCTTAGTTGACGCCCAACCCAAACGAGCACGTCACAAAGTGAAAGGGATCAGCCAAGAAGGGTATGCCTACTCTCCTCATGGTTTGCTATATTTAAAGCCAGCTCTCCATCTACTCTTATGTTAGCTTCCCGATTTGGGATCCCTCCATCACCAGAGTTTAAAACCAACACCAACTCTTTCCGTCCCAACATAGCAAAATAATCAACCTTTGCGTGCCAAGGGATTCGAACCAAAGTCCTCTCACATGCAAAATCACGCCATCACCACTAGGCCATCAACTCATTTGTGTCATAAACCCAACACATTAAACTTTAAAGCGCACCTACTTGCTTCCAGATTTATTGAAAAGAAAAACCAAAATATATTGCAAGAGCCAAGACTTGAACCTAGGACCCCTTGCTTCCTCTACGGCGTCACTTCCTTGTCCCCTAAGTGGTGCCACCTTGCCAGTACACCACACTCCTTTTTTGTGTCATCTTTTACCCCTTTACTCTTAAAAGCCCAAACGCCAATTGCATCACCTATTCATAAAATTAAACTTCCGAAGACTACCACGGATTTAACTTAAGTTTGGGCCTTCCAAAGGCCCACTAACCTACTAAAATATATATTTTAACCAACCAGAACACACACAAATTTTTAAAATCATAGAAACACAAAAAACCCGAAAATTAGGGCGTTACAAATTGAGATATTTGTTAAGACAAATTAAGTATGAATGCATGTGGAAATTCAGTATAGCATGAAATAATGTGTGATAATATGCATGAAATTAAAGTGGGGGTATCTTGTAATTTCATGCTTAGATGGTAGTTTGATTGTATAATTCAATTTGAGCATTCATGCACCATTATGTCTTTAAATGTTCAAATGATAGAAATATCATTGAGTTTTACTCAACGTGCGGTTTTGTTTTTAGTGTGCAAGTTAGATGTATAGCCCAATATTTGCCCGGGTTTGAACCCAAACTAAACCTACCCAATACACATCAGCCAACCCTTACCCACTAACCCAATACAAAACAACCCAATATCTAACCCAAACCCGAATGGCCCACTACAACCCATTCCAACCTAATACCCACCCCAATTTCATCAGCCCAACATCATCAAACCCAATCTAAACTAACAGCCCACCTAAACTAACCCACTCACAACCGAAACCCTAACAAACCCTAGCCCATTTTCGGCTTCCCACTTGCACCTGCCCTCTGACACCAGCCATCAGCACCATACCCTGGCGCCCCAGCTCTCCATGCCACCGTTCAACCACCCTGCAAGGACAAAACAGAACACACAATAGCAAAAAGGGAAAAACAGACAGTGTAAAACATAGGCTATAAAAGGCCGAATGAAAAATAGATTAAGGGGGATTTTTTCTATCCATACAAAGGATTTTTCTTTGTTTTTTTTAATACTAGTAGATTAAATACAAGAACAATTCCAAACATCAAAGCAGTAGAATAGCATCAAATCAAACCAAAACCCTAAGGTGAATTGTCTATTTTTATTTTCCATTTTATTTTCGAATCTATTTCTTCTATATCTATAAATACATAAATATAAATAAAAGAATAATATTATAAAACGTAAAAAATAATAAAAAAATACAATTTTTTTACCTTTTCCGGCCACCGTGCACGGTGGCCAGCGCCGGCAACGGTCTGGCGATCGACCGGTGACCGGCCCACGGTCAGATTTCCTTCCCCTCTCCCTCTTCTCTCCCTTTTTTTTCTTCCACCGGTTCCAAATGAATTTTTTTAAAAAATTGTCTTTTATAGGGACCAAAACGGTGCATTTTGGTCCCCCCCCCGTTTTAATGAAAAACGACGTCGTTTTGGCCACGGGTCGGGTTGACCTGACCCGCTTTAGCTAGGATCCGCGTGTTTTTTTTGCTCTTAGGGGCTATTTGCGCAATCGGTCCTTCCACATTTTTGGTGTTTTAAATCAGATTTATATTTATTTACAAATTGGCTCTGAAATTTAATCTGTTTTATAAATTGGCCCCTCTTACTGCGCAGCGTTTTAATAGTTGGGGATATTGCACCATTGGTCCCTCCAGGTCATGCGCGCGTTGCAATTTGGCCCGATTTCCTATTTTATTTCTAATTTCACCCTAAGAATTCTGTTTTGGTCACGATTTTGTCCTCTTTTTGTTTTTGTCCTTAAATAGTATTTGTAATATTAGTTTTGCTACATTATTATTATATTATTGTTGCTTATTATTATTATTGTTGTGAACATATTATACTATACTTAATATTATTATTATATTTACTATTATTATTTATAAATATTAGTGTACTTTGTATATGTATATATAGGTAGTAATGTTTTATTACTTTATTTTTATATGTTTATTATCATAGTAACTTTTTGTATCTCAATATTATTATTTGTATTATTATTATTATTATTATTCTTTCCATTTCTTTCATGTTTTGATAATAATACTATTATTATAATCTTACTTTATTATTATCATTCTTATCTAATACATTCTTTTTATTTCACCATATTATTATTTTATACATTATTGCTGTTATTAACATACTATTACTATTATTATACTTATTAATAATATTATTAGTACTAGTATTGATTTTCACTTAATATTTATATATGTATATGCATGTATGTATTTATGTGTTGTATTAATATTTTTTTATATATTATTATCATTTCTAATATATATATATCGTATATGTTTATGTACATATATATTTTTTAATATTATTAGTTATATATTTTTTATACTATATCATGTATATTTTTTTATATATATTATCCTTATTATTATTATTAATCTTAGTATATGTTTATTTATATATGTATATGTCTTTAACATATATATAGGTATATATTTATGTAATATTGTAATAGATTTTTTGTCATGGTATGTATATATTATGTAAATATTTTAACATCATATTGTAGATGCATTTTATATATTATATATATATACCTTTTTAATAGTGTATTTTTATATATGTCATGTATATATTGCAAATATTATATATGGTATATTTCTAATACTATTACTATTTATATATATCTATCACGTATATATCCTTAATATCATTATTATGTATATACCTTCATTGTTTCCATTTCCTGTTTAATTCTAGTATTACATTTAATATCGCATATATCTTTATTGTTTTTTTATATTATTGTCACACTTATATTTGCTTTAATATGTTTCTAGCTCTGTCTTGTATTTATTTTTATTTCATATCAATTTGCTTTGCATTATTTCGAAAATCTTGTTCTCGTTTTCTAATTAATTTCAATACATAAGGCAATGTATCGATTTAACATCAAGTCATCGATTTCATCGCTATGTTGGGTGAATTCGTCGGCTCGAGTTAAAACGGGACACCCTTCTAAAAAATAAAAAATAATTACTCTCGTGTTTTAACCGGATTACGACTAAATGTTACATTGAACTTGTATTTTTGAAAATCAAGACAACATGTGTTTAACAAGATACCAATTTTGGGCGTCGCGAGGGTGCTAATACCTTCCTCGCGCGTAACCAACTCCTGAACCCTACTTTACTCTGATTTTTACGTAGACCCAATTTGGCCTTCATTTTTGTTCAAGAATAAATTTTCCTTTCAAAAAAAAAGATGATTTATTAGGTGTCCGATCACACCTAGGAAAAAATACCGGTGGAGACTCCCCTCTTTATTTCAAAATCAAACTTCAGTTTTTAAGTTTTCATTAAATCGCCACAATTAGCGACCAAGCTAAAATTTTACGTCGCTACAGCTGGCGACTCCACTGGGGAACCTTTTTGAGAGTCGTGTCTGGAACAAACTCGCATTGTCAAAATTTTCAAAGTTCCTAGTTCAAATTAACATTTAGTCGTGATCCCCAAAATTGTGTTTTCAAAAGGTCATGCATTCGCATTATGTTGTAAATGTTTTCCTAACTCGTTTCGTCCTTTTTGTTTTTCTGCTTTAAGTTTATGGTTTTAGCTTTGTAGTTTTTTGTAAAATAAAACGAAAGGTTTGTGAGTTTCTCCCCACACACCATGCACTTGCATTGTTGCATAACATGAGCTCTCTACCCGGGTTCCATCCGCTTAAGTGGAAGTAAACGCTATGCCTTCGTGAGTTAACTCGTCCCTCCGCACAGGCTAGTGAATACTTTCGGGTTACATATGACTTATGCTTTCGTGAGTTAACTTGTCCCTCTGCATAGGCATAAGTAAATGTAATCCCTCGAATTGAACTCGTAAGCCTGTGATGGGCAATGACCGAGGTTCTGTACTAGTCTTAGTAGATGATAGTACGAACAATTCGAGTACCTGTCTAGAACCGAAACCTCATATAGTGAACCATATGAGCCACCTAATTAGAGCCATGCCAAACCTCTGTCTATTAATAGTCACCAAAATAAGTACATGGGAGAAACGCTTCTCACCTTTTATTTTTTTGACATTTACACCTTTTATTTGGATTTTCCATAATGTATATTTGTTGTGACTACTAACTAAGGTTGTTTTTCTTTATTTTTATTTTTCATCATGCATTATAGGCATCATATTAGGAAGGTGTTGACTAGAGATCGATTGCTAAAAAACGGGTTTCTAATGGAAGAGTCAATTATACAAACAACCGAGAAAAATGCCGTGGTTCGGAACTGGTCTCTCAAAACTCAGAAAGAAAAAGGGGATAGTCTAGTGGAGGGATGTATTGCCAATCTACCCGAGCACATAACTGTGAATGTTCGCCAGAATAACCTTGAAGATTTGGTTCGGGTTTGGAATCAGTGGGACTCGGACACTAGGGGTATCTTCACTGAGAGGTACGGAGATATAACCCACTTGATCACTATCAACATTGACGAGCGTTTGATTCAAGCCATGATCAGATTTTGGGATCCGGCCTATCAATGTTTTACTTTCAATCAGGAAGACACGACCCCGACTATAGAAGAATACACTGCTTTGCTTTGTATCGATAATGTGTAATTCCATAAAATATATGTGAAAGAGCCCAAGCCGATGACCTTCAAGAAAAAAATGTGAAATTGACAGATATGACTGATACATGGGCCGAAAAAGAAATAAAGAAGAAGAATGAAGTCATCTGTATCCCGTGGTTTTCTCTGCGAGATTTGGTTCTAAGCCATCCCGATGTGTTAAAGAGAGTGAATCTTTTCTCTTTGGCCATTTATGGATTGATCGTCTTCCCGAAGGTCCTTGGACACATAGAAGTTGCAGTGGTGGATTTCTTCGAAAGATTAAAGCAAGGAATCAACCCTGTCCCGACTATCTTGGCTGAGACCTTCAGATCCTTAAACAGTTGTAGGAAAATGAGGAAAGGATGCTTTATCGGATGCGCACAGTTGCTCAATGTCTGGATTTTGAGCCATTTCTGGAAAGTAGAGCGCACACCGTACCACATGTTTTCAAAAACCTTCACTCCGTTGGAAGCCTATCTTGAGAGAGAATGGCAAAAGGATGTCACTGAAGAGCATTGGGTTTCAGTTTTTCAGAACCTTCGAGCTGAAGATTTAACCTGGAGAGCACCGTGGATCCATCCTTCAGTTCTGTTATACAAGGTTGGAAATCAAGATTGGGTGCCACTACTCGGGTTATGGGGAGGAGTTGGATACGCTCCGTTAATGGTCCAAAGGCAATTCTCTTCACGACAAATCATACCCGCCACCGGAGGATTAGCACAGTCTGAGTTTACTTTTGCGGGTGAGGGATATATGAAGAGGGTCCGAGATACCGCAAAGTCTTGGAAGAGAATTCATCTCATGGAGTTAGCTCTATACGCTGACATTCTCACCCAAGATTATGTTATATGGACAAAGCAACGACTGAATAGTCAGCACGTCTCGTTGACAAATTACACCGTCCAGAATCCTTTCTCGGAGGAAGTGCCATCTGAGCTAGAAATGGCAAGACAAGAATTTGAGCAAGAAAGGGCCAAGATATCTCGAGACCTTAGTGCTCTTCAAGAGGAAAACTACCAACTGAAGATCGACGTTCAGATTGAAATATCCAGAACTGAGAAAGTGCAAAAAGAAGCTAAAGTCGTAAGAAATGACTTAAGGGACCTCCATTTGGAAAATAAAAAGTTAAGAGGCACAATAAAAAACAGTGGGTTGGGCAAATCGTCAGTAGAATGGAAGGAGGAAATTAGCAAAATCAAAGGAGGGATGGAATTCTGGAAAGGGAAAGCGAATAAAGAAGAAGAAAAGGCTACGCGGGCTATGTTGGAGTTAAGGAAGAAGAACGCCGAATATGAAGTTGTGTCTGCCGAGATAACGACTAGTCGATCTAAATGCCAAGAACTAAAAGAGAGGATACGAGATTTAGAAGACATGCTGCAAGATCATCAACAACAGCTAGATACGCTCTTGAAGGCTTTGGAAGAAAAGAATAGTCAGTATGATAGAGACATTCATGCTTACGGAGAGGGCCTCCAAGAAAAAGAAATGCAACTTAGCTATTTGATCAATGAAATTCGTGGGGTAGCCATGCACGTGGTACAATTATTGGAAGAAGCTGAAATTCTCATTTGCCAATTCCCTCCAAGTCGAAGATCAAACATATCAGAATTTTTAGCACGAGTAAAGAAATATGGCGATATAGCTAGGAAGTTTGTGTAATGGCTGAATTGAAAATGAAAAATGTTCTGTAACGGACTCTTTTGATAAATGAAATGCCTAAATAGGGGCCATCTTGAAATCAACACTAAATTCTTGCATATTCATTCATGACTAACATTCATTTGAATTTATGCATTCATTCATTCATTCATTCATTGCATATCCCATAATCGTTCGTTGAGGTTAAAACATACAATTCGCAGTTGTAATATCGCAAGACTGGAACCACATCATTTGTATAGGACACGCCGACAAGCTAGAGTAATAGAGGCTAAATTCAATGAAAGGATTGAAAGGATGGAAAGGATTCAAAGGGAATTACAAGAGCAGTGGGCCAAGTCACCGCAAGAGACAAGGGACTTAATGGTGAGATCTCGAGAAGAATCGCTCGAACAAAGGGGCCAAATGGCCAATATGATGGAAATGATGTCAGCTCTGGTAAAAGGAAAGGGACCTATGAACTCTGACATTGTGGAACCATAGTCAAGGGTTAACCTCGATCAAGATCCGCCCCATCCTCCAGGATTTACTCTACTGCACGCCCATGCAACGCAAAGAGGGTACGCTCAATGGGAACCTACAGGCCTGGAGCAACGACCTGTGCCACCTGCCAATCTGGGGCAAGGAATGTTCGTGTCAAAACCGATGGCTAGTCTGGCTGATCCACTCATTCCAGATTTGGACGATCCAACAGAGATAGCCAGGTTGAAATTGTATGATCACGATGCAAAGGAGAAATATAGGAACCTAGAGGAAAGGCTCAAGGCGATAGAGGGCACTGAAGTCTTCTCTGTACTGAGCGTTAAGGAGCTCAGTTTGGTACCCAATTTAGTTTTGCCTCCAAAGTTTAAGGTACCGGATTTTGAAAAGTACGATGGGACAAGATGCCCAAGAGCGCATCTCATCATGTTCTTCCGGAAAATGACCGGTTATGTGAACGAAGATAAGCTACTTATACATTGTTTTCAGGATAGTCTAATAGGATCGGCTCTTCGGTGGTACAACCAGCTTAGTAGGGAAAAGATCCGATCTTGGAAGGACTTGGCGTCAGCATTTTGGGAGCAGTACAAGCATGTATCAGATATGGTACCTGATCGAATGACTCTACAAATGATGGAAAAGAAACCAGCAGAAACCTTTAGACAGTATGCGCAAAGGTGGAGAGATATCTCGGCCCAAGTGGAACCTCCACTGACTAAGACTGAGATAACGATTTTTTTCATTAACACGTTGTAAGCGCCATTCTATGACAAACTAGTGGGAAGTGCCACAAAGGACTTTGCGGATATTGTGATATCGGGGAACTTATTGAGAATGCCATAAAGAGTGGAAGGATGGAAGGTTCTGACAGTTCAAAAAGGGCAGCACCCGTAAAGAAAAAAAAGCTAGAAACCCATATGGTGGGAACTGAAAGCCGTTACACTCCAAACCCATATCCAAACCAACCCCGAGCTCAAAATTATCCACCTCCGAATTTCTATTATCCTCCTCAAACCCCTTACCACCAAGCACCACCTCCTTCTTACCCTGTATACACCACAAGCAACCAAAGACCCGTCGCCACATTCCCACAAAGCAATGTACCCGCTCAAAGCCAACCCAGAAACAAACAAACGCCAGCAAGACCTAATCCTGAAAAACCGCAATTTACTACTATTCCTTTGTCGTATAGGGAACTCTACCCAAAACTCTTGGAGAAGCAATTAATATCTTCCCATTACATGGCACCCCTTAAGCCTCTATACTTGTAATGGTACGATCCAAACGCTAGTTGTGCATACCATGCCGGGAACCAGGGGCACTCTACGAAAAACTGCCTTGCCTTCAAAAGAAGAGTTCAAGGACTCATCGATGCGGGCATTCTGCGATTTGATGGTACTGGCGGTACGGCTGGGAACCCATTCCCTAACCATACCAAAGGAAATGTGAGCGCAGTGGGGAAAGAAGACGAATGGCAAGTCAGAAGATGTGTTTCAAAAATAAGGACGCCTCTGCAAAAAATCTGGGAGGTATTGGTTAAGAGGGGATTACTCTGTCGCCCCGACAGAAATCTCAAAGAAGGAGGTCAAGGTTTTTGCAGTTTCCATGGAATTGTAGGGCACGTCATTTAGTCGTGTGAGGAATTTAAAAGGTTACTTCAAGACCGGATGGATAATAAGGAGATTGAGATCATTAATAAAGGTGAAGAGGCCGATAGAGGAGAAATATGCGCCTCTGACAATCAATCGTCAGGTTTCCCGTATAGCGCCGACCGACCGTTAATAATTTATTACGATGCGAAGAATGAGCTGGTAAAACCAAAGATGATCATCGAAGTACCATCCCCTTTCCCTTACAAGGACGACAAGGCAGTACCGTGGAAATACGATATCAACATCGTCACACCTGAAGGTGAAAAATCCGAAACCGCAACTGGAGATGTTGGAGAGGTAGGCTATTTTACCCGTAGTAAGAGGTGTTATTCTAAAGAGATTGAGCCTATAAAGAAGAACAGTGACTGGAAGTAAAAAGGAAAGACAGTGATGTATGAGGCTGAAGTCAAGCAGGGAACTCCACCCATGCAAGAAACTAAAAAGCCTGTGGATGAGGAGGAAGCACAAGAGTTCTTGAAATTTATCAAGCACACCGAGTACAATGTGGTGGAACAATTGAATAAGCAACTAGCACGAATCTCAATTTTATCTCTACTGTTAAATTCAGAGCCACACCAGAACGCTTTGCTGAAGGTGTTAAATCAAGCTTATGTAGCAAATAACATATCTGTTGAGAAGCTTTATAGGTGGGTGAACAATCTGAACGCGGACAATTTCATCTCTTTTAGTGATGATGAGATACCGCCAAACGGTAGACGCTCAGTGAAAGCACTGCATATTACGACTTGCTGCAAGGGCTACATAATACCAAACGTACTGATCGATAATGGGTCGGCACTCAACGTCATGCCTTTGGCCACACTTTCCAGAATTCCGATGGATTTGTCCTATTTAAGGCCCTGTCATTCCACGGTAAGGGCATTCGATGGGACAAGGCGTGAAGTCATGGGAAAGATTGAGATCCCTTTGGAAGTTGGTCCCTACATATATGATGTCGAGTTCCAAGTCATGGGCATTACACCCTCATATAACTGCCTTTTGGGAAGACCCTGGATCCATTCAGCTAGAGCGGTCCCATCATCTTTCCATCAAAAGGTGAAATTTATTATGGATGGCTGTTTGGTCACCGTCGAGGGAGAAGAAGACATTGTCGCATCTATCTCTACTGATGCGTCATACCTTGAAGTAAGCAAAGACGCTGTGGAATGTTCCTTCCGATCCCTTGAATTTGTCAATGCCACATTCGTCGCTGAGGGAAACAAAATTCCCATGCCAAAACTGTCGAGAAATACCAGGATGGGTATCAAGCTGATTGTAAGGAGAGGAGCCCGAGCGAGGAAAGGTTTGGGAAAATTTCAGCAAGGAATAATCAGGGCTCTAAAGCTAGTGCACCACAAGGCCCGATACGGTTTTGGATTCCAGCCTGACATGCTTCAAAGAAGAAAACAATGGAAGAAAGATCAAGAAAGAAGGATTGCAAGAACCTTAGGCCGAGAAATAGAATGGGAGCCCATAACATACCCTCCTTTGTCAAAAACATTTACGTCTTCAGGAATGATATACCCCAGACAACATAATCCATGAAGCACGCTGTTATTAATTGAAAGGGGTCTTCAGAATGTCCGTATAAATGTCATTGACAAAAAAAAAGAAAGTGACGCAAGTAAAGACGTCTCAAGGATACGCCCTTGTTCCTCGGGTTTCATGTTGAACAACTGGATTGCCAATGACCTTCTTGTAGTTTATAAATCTTCAGAGTAATGCTCAAACGTTACCCTCTATTGTGTCCTTAAATATAATAGAATTTTTTTATAAGAGCTTGCATTCGCTCTTTATCATTCAAATGAATATCAATGAAGATGCATTTTGTCATGATCTTTCGCATTATCACTTATTTCATAATCATTTTCTCATTTAATAGCCTATCCTTACATTTGCCTCATGCCATGCCATAACATTTTGTTTGTTGGTTCCAATACTTGGATACCCCTCTATAGTTTCCTTTTCCATTCAACTTTCAGGTGCTCAGATATCAATAGCATGAACAAACCCGTTACGAGTCCTAAAATCGATTTTGAGAAGGCTGTTTGTTTAGGAGAATTCGAAGCCGAAGAAAATGCTGAACACTATGTATCATCTCCTGACTTGCTAAGAATGGTGGAACAAGAGGATAAACAGATTTTGCCTCATCAAGAATCTGTTGAAACAATAAATTTGGGAATTGAAGAAAGGAAGCAAGAAGTGAAGATTGGGACCTCTATTTCAGGGGGCACTAGGCATAATTTGATTGCTTTGCTTCGTGAGTACAAAGATGTATTCGCATGGTCATATCAAGACATGCCAGGATTGGATAAAGATGTAATGGTCCATAAGCTCCCATTAAAGCCAGAATACAAACCCATTCAACAAAAGCTAAGACAGATGAGACCTGAGATGTTGTTGAAAATAAAAGAGGAAGTCAAAAAGCAATTTGATGCTGGCTTCCTACAAGCCTCCAAATATCCATAATGGCTGGCTAACATAGTCCTGGTACCAAAGAAAAACAGCAAAGTAAGAATGTAGGTGGATTATCGCGAGCTGAATCAAGCAAGTCCTAAAGATAATTTTCCCTTACCACACATTGATACGTTGGTGGATAACACAGTAAAACATTCATTGTTTTCCTTCATGGATGGATTCTCGGGGTATAATCAGATCAAGATGGCCCTTGAGGATTTGGAGAAAGCTACCTTCGTAACAATGTGGGGAACATTCTGCTACAAGGTGATGCCATTCGGGTTAAAGAATGCTGGGGCAACATATCAGAGGGCTATGGTGACATTATTCCATGACATGATGCATAAAGAAATAGAGGTCTACGTCGACGATATGATTGCAAAATCCCGAGGGGAAGAAGAGCATGTAGTGAACCTCAAGAAGTTGTTCGGAAGGTTGAGAAAGTTTCAGCTAAAGCTTAATGCAGCCAGATGTACGTTTGGGGCTACCTAGAGAAAGTTGCTAGGCTTCATTGTCAGTGAAAGAGGTATCGAGGTTGATCCAGATAAAATAAAACCCATTCAAGAGTTATCACCTCCGCGCACCCAAAAGGAAGTTAGAGGATTTTTAGGGAGGTTAAACTACATCGCCCGATTTATCGCTCAACTTACCAACCAATGTGAACCAATCTTTCAACTTCTTCGAAAACATAACTCGGGAGAATGGATTGAGGAATGCCAGGTGGCCTTTGATAAGATAAAACAATATTTGTCTAGTCCTCCAATGCTAGTACCGCTAACTCCGAGAAGACCATTGATATTGTATTTTACTGTGTTAAAAAATTCAATGGGTTGCGTACTGGGGCAACACGACGAGTCAGGAAAGAAAGAAAAGGCGATCTACTACGTCAGCAAAAAGTTCACTGAATATGAGGCAAAGTATTCATCCATTGAAAAATACTGTTGCGCTCTGGTTTGGGTAGCTCGGAGACTCAGGCAATATATGTTGTATCATACGACATGGTGACGATGGCACGATGGCAGATCTTACTATCGGAGTACGACATCGTCTATGTGAGTCAAAAGTCAATAAAAGGAAGCGCAATAGCTGACTTCTTAGCAACTCGAACAATGGAGGAATACGAGCCATTGAGGTTTGATTTCCCTGATGAAGACTTGATATGCATTACAGAGAAAGAGTGCGAGTTTCCAAAAGAGAAGTCATGGAAGATGAGCTTTGATGGTGCATCGAACGCATTGGGGCATGGGATTGGAGCAGTCTTAGTATCACCAGAAGGGAACCATTATCCATTCACTGCCAGGCTGAATTTCTTCTATACCAATAGCATAGCAGAATATGAGGCCTGTATCATGGGACTTTGTGCAGCTATTGAATAAAACATCAAAATCTTAGAGGATACGGGGATTCAGCACTGGTGATATACCAAATCCGTGGAGATTGAGAAGTGAGAGATTCAAAATTAGTCAAATACAGTGATCTAGTGGCAAGACTGATTAAAGAGTTCAAAGAAATAACTTTTAATTACTTCCCACGAGAAGAAAACCAATTGGCTGATGCCCTGGCCACCTTGGCCTTAATGTTCAAAGTGAACAAAGAAACAGAAATAATGCCTCTTCAAATGAGCATCTATGAAGTCCCTGCACATTGTTTCAGCATTGAAAAAGAGCCCGATGGACGGCTGTGGTTTCATGATATCTTAGAATACATCAACAATCCATGGTATCCCGAACAAGCAAATGAGAACGACAAAAGAACAATCAGAAGAATGGCAGCAGGATTTATTCTTGATGGAGACATTCTATACAAAAAAGGAAAAGATCAAGTGCTCTTGAGATGCGTAGATGCTGTTGAAGCCAGAAAAATACTTGAAGATGTCCATGAAGGAATTTGTGGGACACATGCCAATGGTTTCACTATGTCCAAGAAGATTATGAGACTCAGTTATTACTGGCTGAAGATGGAAAGTGACTGCATTAGTTTTGCACAAAAATGCCACAAATGTCAGATTTATGGTAATAAAATTCATGTAGCCCCTTTGCCCCTTCACGTCATGACTTCTCCGTGACCTTTTTCTATGTGGGGCATGGATGTTATAGGGCCAATTTCCCCAAAAGATTCTAATGGACACCGATTCATTTTTGTGGTTATTGATTACTTCACAAAATGGATAGAAGCCGCCTCGTTTGCCAATGTGACGAAGACTGCAGTTTGCAGGTTTTTGAAAAATGAAATTATTTTTTGATATGGCTTGCCTGAAAGAATCATTTCAGATAACACCTTGAATTTGAACAATAAGATGATGAAAGAAGTTTGTGAGCAATTTCAAATAAAGCATCATAACTCATCGCCCTATCGCCTGGAAATGAATGGAGCTGTTGAAGCGACCAACAAGAATATTAAGAAGATTATTGGGAAAATGATGGAGACATATAAAGACTGGCACGGGAAGCTACCATTTGCTTTGTATGCATATCGCACATCTGTGTAGACATTTACAGGAGCAACTTCTTTCTCTTTGGTCTATGGAATGGAAGCTGTGTTACCCATCGAAGTTGAGATCCCTTCTCTACGAGTCTTAATGGAGTCGAAGTTAGGGGAAGCAGAATGGGTTCGAGCTTGATATGACCAGTTAAACCTCATCGAGGAAAAACGTCTAAAGGCAATTTGTCACGGACAGATGTACTAGAAGAGAATGATCGTAGCCCATAATAAGAAAGTACGGCCAAGAGAATTCCACGAAGGAGAACTCGTGCTGAGAACGATTATCCCAATACAAAAAGATCTGCGAGGAAAATAGGCACCAAATTGGGAAGGACCATACGTCGTAAAGAAGACATTCTCGGGTGGAGCTTTGATTCTTACTGAGATGGATGGGAAGGAGTTACATAATCCAGTGAATTCAGATGCTGTGAAGAAATATTATGCCTAAAAAAAAGGGAGATCAAGGTGAAAACCCGAAAAGGGCATCTTGATTAACAAAAAAGATCAAGGTGAAAACTCGAAAAGGGCGTCTTGATTAACACAAAAGAGTAGGATGAAAACCTGAAAGGGCGTTCTAATGAAGCAAGCATTGGCTTAAAAAGCAAGGCATTTTGAACGATGGGTCAAACAGAGAGACTACAGTATTCAAAGCATTTCTGAAAGCTCGAAATCTTCTACGCAAGAAGCCATGCTCGAAAAGATTCTTGATTAAGAACGTGGAAGAGTTCATGTGTTGAAAATCTAGAGCATTTGTATCCGTTGAATGCGATCCCCTTCCTCTTTATGATACCTTTTACTATTCTTGGTTAACTTTCTTTGTTTGTTACCATTGAAATAAATGAATGTGAGGTACCCTTTTTTGTCCCTACATGACCATTTTCATGCATCTTATTATGTGGTTTATTTACATGATAAATGGTGAAATGATATACTCTAAACAAAAGAAATGTTAAGCATTACCTGGATGAGAATTACAAGAGTCTCAAAGTAAGGATAAAGTTTAACCAGGGGAAAAAGAGTGATATCTGAGAAACACAGATTACTCGTGAAACTTGGAGACACGTATAAAGCCTGAAGAGAAAGTCAAGAGTCAAAGGAATAAACGCAGATCATCAAAAATCATGACAAAAAGGGATATTATGACAAATAAGTCCAAAACGCATAGCATAATCACGTAGGCATAAAGACATTTAAGACCAACATGTGAATATCATGATAACATCATGCATGACATATACATGTACTCTAGTAGAGCAAGAAGATGTGATGATAGATGTACTGAATCAAAGGAAAAGACACCTGAGTTCAACCAGATGACAAATTTTGGTATTTTGACGTTTTTATTTTTGTTTTCAAAATCCAACTCATATTGCGAGAAATGAGTTGAGCCTCAAGACACGTTGAGGTAATTTCAATTTCTGTTGGTCAAAAATCAACTCATATTGCGAGAGGTGATTTGAGCCTCGAGGCATGCTAAGGAATTTTCAATTTCTGCTTTTCAAAAAAATTAACTCATATTGCAAGAGGTGAGTTGAGCCTCAGGACACACTGAGGTATTTTCAATTTCTATTTTTTTCAAAAATCAACTCATATTGCGAGAGGTGAGTTGAGCCTCGGGGCACGCTGAGGTATTTTCAATTTATATTTATAAAAAAAATCAACTCATATTGCGAAAGGTGAGTTGAGCCTCGGGTCACATGATGAGGTATTTTCAAAATCTACTTTTCAAATTAAGTTCCAAAAAAGACCAACTCATATTGTGAGAGGTGAGTTGAGCCTTGGTTCACGTGCTGAGGTATTTTAAATTCTCTCAATTTATATTTTTCAAAAAAAAATCAACTCATATTGCGATAGGTGAGTTGAGCCTCGGGTCACATGATGAGGTATTTTCAAAATGTACTTTTCAAATTAAGTTTCAAAAAAGACCAACTCATATTGCGAGAGTTGAGCTCAGGATCGCATGCCGAGCAAAGAGTAAAGATTGGAGCTGATGGAAGACACTAGATTTGGCCTCCCTGAAGTTGCAGTGGGGGCAGGTCAAAGTTTCAAGTCTTGTCTCCCTGAAGTTGCAGTGGAGCTGATCGAGGATATCAGATCTTGCCTTTCTAAGTTACAGAAGAGAAGACCACAAACCTTATCTCACTAAAGCGATAGAAGAGCAGATTGAAGTTATAAATCTTATCTTTCTGAAGTTACAGTGAAGCAGATCGAAGCCACAAATCTCATATCCTTGAAGTTACATTGGAGTAGAGTGAAGCTACGAGGAATACATCAGAAGATGAAGTGGATTGAACCAGAGCTACAAGATGCGGTGGACTGGAAAAAGACTACTTGGAAAAGAGAAGCTCCAAAGCAAGTCAAGACCCAGCAAGACCGGGCAAATTTGGCCTTTCTTTGTGTCTTTGCTCTATTCCCATTATACGACACTGCATAAAGAGGGGCACGCTGAGGTATTTTCAATTTATATTTTTCAAAAAAAATCAACTCATATTGCGAGAGGTGAGTTGAGCCTCGGGTCACATGATGAGGTACATTCAAAATCTACTTTTCAAATTAAGTTTCAAAAAAGACCAACACATATTGCGAGAGGTGAGTTGAGCCTTGGTTCACGTGCTGAGGTATTTTCAATTCTTTCAATTTATATTTTTCAAAAAAAATCAACCCATATTGCGAGAGGTGAGTTGAGCCTCGGGTCACATGATGAGGTATTTTCAAAATCTACTTTTCAAATTATGTTTCAAAAAAGACCAACTCATATTGCGAGAGTTGAGCTCAGGATCGCATGCCGAGCAAAGAGTAAAGATTGGAGCTGATGGAAGACACTAGATTTGGCCTCCTTGAAGTTGCAGTGCGGGCAGGTCAAAGTTGCAAGTCTTGTCCCTCTGAAGTTGCAGTGGAGCTAATCGAGGATATCAGATCTTGCCTTTCTAAGTTACAGAAGAGAAGACCACAAACCTTATCTCACTAAAGCGATAGAAGAGCAGATTGAAGTTATAGATCTTATCTTTCTGAAGTTACAGTGAAGCAGATCGAAGCCACAAATCTCATATCCTTGAAGTTACATTGGAGTAGAGTGAAGCTACGAGGAATACATCAGAAGATGAAGTGGATTGAACCAGAGCTACAAGATGCGGTGGACCGGAAAAAGGCTACTTGGAAATGAGAAGCTCCAAAGCAAGTCAAGACCCAGCAAGACCGGGCAAATTTGGCCTTTCTTTGTGTCTTTTCTCTATTCCCATTATACGACACCGCACAAAGAGGGGCACGCTGAGGTATTTTCAATTTATATTTTTCAAAAAGAATCAACTCATATTGCGAGAGGTGAGTTGAGCCTCGGGTCATATGATGAGGTACTTTCAAAATCTACTTTTCAAATTAAGTTTCAAAAAAGACCAACTCATATTGAGAGAGGTGAGTTGAGCCTTGGTTCACGTGCTGAGGTATTTTCAATTCATTCAATTTATATTTTTCAAAAAAAATCAACTCATATTATGAGAGGTGAGTTGAGCCTCGGGTCACATGATAAGGTATTTTCAAAATCTACTTTTCAAATTAAGTTTCAAAAAGGACCAACTCATATTGCGAGAGTTGAGCTCAGGATCGCATGCCGAGCAAAGAGTAAAGATTGGACCTGATGGAAGACAATAGATTTGGACTCCCTGAAGTTACAGTGGGGCAGGTCAAAGTTGCAAGTCTTGTCTCTCTGAACATGCAGTGGAGCAGATCGAGGATATCAGATCTTGCCTTTCTAAGTTACAGAAGAGAAGACCACAATCCTTATCTCACTAAAGCGATAGAAGAGCAGATTGAAGTTATAGATCTTATCTTTCTGAAGTTACAGTGAAGCAGATCGAAGCCACAAATCTCATATCCTTGAAGTTACATTGGAGTAGAGTGAAGCTACGAGGAATACATCAGAAGATGCAATGGATTGAACCAGAGCTACAAGATGTGATGGACTGGAAAAAGACTACTTGGAAAAGAGGAGCTCCAAAGCAAGTCAAGACCCAGCAAGACCGGGCAAATTTGGCCTTTCTTTGTGTCTTTGCTCTATTCCCATTATACGATAATGAGCAAAGAGGGGCACGCTGAGGTATTTTCAATTTATATTTGTCAAAAAAAATTCAACTCATATTGCGAGAGGTGAGTTGAGCCTCGGGTCACATGATGAGGTATTTTCAAAATCTACTTTTCAAATTAAGTTTCAAAAAAGACCAACTCATATTGCGAGAGTTGAGCTCAGGATCGCATGCCGAGCAAAGAGTAAAGATTGGAGCTGATGGAAGACACTAGATTTGGCCTCCCTGAAGTTGCAGTGGGGGCAGGTCAAAGTTGCAAGTCTTGTCTCTCTGAAGTTGCAGTCGAGCTGATCGAGGATATCAGATCTTGCCTTTCTAAGTTACAGAAGAGAAGACCACAAACCTTATCTCACTAAAGCGATAAAAGAGCAGATTGAAGTTATAGATCTTATCTTTCTGAAGTTACAGTGAAGCAGATCGAAGCCACAAATCTCATATCCTTGAAGTTACATTGGAGTAGAGTGAAGCTACGAGGAATACATCAGAAGATGCAATGGATTGAACCAGAGCTACAAGATGTGATGGACTGGAAAAAGACTACTTGGAAAAGAGGAACTCCAAAGCAAGTCAAGACCCAGCAAGACCGGGCAAATTTGGCCTTTCTTTGTGTCTTTGCTCTATTCCTATTATACGATAATGAGCAAAGAGGGGCACGCTGAGGTATTTTCAATTTATATTTGTGAAAAAAAATCAACTCATATTGCGAGAGGTGAGTTGAGCCTCGGGTCACATGATGAGGTATTTTCAAAATCTACTTTTCAAATTAAGTTTCAAAAAAGACCAACTCATATTGCGAGAGTTGAGCTCAGGATCGCATGCCGAGCCAAGAGTAAAGATTGGAGCTGATGGAAGACACTAGATTTGGCCTCCCTGAAGTTGCAGTGGGGGCAGGTCAAAGTTGCAAGTCTTGTCTCCCTGAAGTTGCAGTGGAGCTGATCGAGGATATCAGATCTTGCCTTTCTAAGTTACAGAAGAGAAGACCACAAACCTTATCTCACTAAAGCGATAGAAGAGCAGATTGAAGTTATAGATCTTATCTTTCTGAAGTTACAGTGAAGCAGATCGAAGCCACAAATCTCATATCCTTGAAGTTACGTTGGAGTAGAGTGAAGCTACGAGGAATACATCAGATGATGAAGTGGATTGAACCAGAGCTACAAGATTAGGTGGACCGGAAAAAGACTACTTGGAAATGAGAAGCTCCAAAGCAAGTCAAGACCCAGCAAGACCGGGCAAATTTGGCCTTTCTTTGTGTCTTTGCTCTATTCCCATTATACGACACTGCACAAAGAGGGGCACGCTGAGGTATTTTCAATTTATATTTTTCAAAAAGAATCAACTCATATTGCGAGAGGTGAGTTGAGCCTCGGGTCACATGATGAGGTACTTTCAAAATCTACTTTTCAAATTAAGTTTCAAAAAAGACCAACTCATATTGAGAGAGGTGAGTTGAGCCTTGGTTCAAGTGCTGAGGTATTTTCAATTCTTTCAATTTATATTTTTCAAAAAAAATCAACTCATATTATGAGAGGTGAGTTGAGCCTTGGGTCACATGATGAGGTATTTTCAAAATCTACTTTTCAAATTAAGTTTCAAAAAGGACCAACTCATATTGCGAGAGTTGAGCTCAGGATCGCATGCCGAGCAAAGAGTAAAGATTGGACCTGATGGAAGACACTAGATTTGGCCTCCCTGAAGTTGCAGTGGGGCAGGTCAAAGTTGCAAGTCTTGTCCCTCTGAAGTTCCAGTCGAGCTGATCGAGGATATCAGATCTTGCCTTTCTAAGTTACAGAAGAGAAGACCACAAACCTTATCTCACTAAAGCGATAGAAGAGCAGATTGAAGTTATAGATCTTATCTTTCTGAAGTTACAGTGAAGCAGATCGAAGCCACAAATCTCATATCCTTGAAGTTACATTGGAGTAGAGTGAAGCTACGAGGAATACATCAGAAGATGAAGTGGATTGAACCAGAGCTACAAGATGCGGTGGACCGGAAAAAGGCTACTTGGAAATGAGAAGCTCCAAAGCAAGTCAAGACCCAGCAAGACCGGGCAAATTTGGCCTTTCTTTGTGTCTTTTCTCTATTCCCATTATACGACACCGCACAAAGAGGGGCATGCTGAGGTATTTTCAATTTATATTTTTCAAAAAGAATCAACTCATATTGCGAGAGGTGAGTTGAGCCTCGGGTCATATGATGAGGTACTTTTAAAATCTACTTTTCAAATTAAGTTTCAAAAAAGACCAACTCATATTGAGAGAGGTGAGTTGAGCCTTGGTTCACGTGCTGAGGTATTTTCAATTCATTCAATTTATATTTTTCAAAAAAAATCAACTCATATTATGAGAGGTGAGTTGAGCCTCGGGTCACATGATAAGGTATTTTCAAAATCTACTTTTCAAATTAAGTTTCAAAAAGGACCAACTCATATTGCGAGAGTTGAGCTCAGGATCGCATGCCGAGCAAAGAGTAAAGATTGGACCTGATGGAAGACAATAGATTTGGACTCCCTGAAGTTACAGTGGGGCAGGTCAAAGTTGCAAGTCTTGTCTCTCTGAACATGCAGTGGAGCAGATCGAGGATATCAGATCTTGCCTTTCTAAGTTACAGAAGAGAAGACCACAATCCTTATCTCACTAAAGCGATAGAAGAGCAGATTGAAGTTATAGATCTTATCTTTCTGAAGTTACAGTGAAGCAGATCGAAGCCACAAATCTCATATCCTTGAAGTTACATTGGAGTAGAGTGAAGCTACGAGGAATACATCAGAAGATGCAATGGATTGAACCAGAGCTACAAGATGTGATGGACTGGAAAAAGACTACTTGGAAAAGAGAAGCTCCAAAGCAAGTCAAGACCCAGCAAGACCGGGCAAATTTGGCCTTTCTTTGTGTCTTTGCTCTATTCCCATTATACGATAATGAGCAAAGAGGGGCACGCTGAGGTATTTTCAATTTATATTTGTCAAAAAAAATTCAACTCATATTGCGAGAGGTGAGTTGAGCCTCGGGTCACATGATGAGGTATTTTCAAAATCTACTTTTCAAATTAAGTTTAAAAAAGACCAACTCATATTGCGAGAGTTGAGCTCAGGATCGCATGCCGAGCAAAGAGTAAAGATTGGAGCTGATGGAAGACACTAGATTTGGCCTCCCTGAAGTTGCAGTGGGGGCAGGTCAAAGTTGCAAGTCTTGTCTCTCTGAAGTTGCAGTGGAGCTGATCGAGGATATCAGATCTTGCCTTTCTAAGTTACAGAAGAGAAGACCACAAACCTTATCTCACTAAAGCGATAGAAGAGCAGATTGAAGTTATAGATCTTATCTTTCTGAAGTTACAGTGAAGCAGATCGAAGCCACAAATCTCATATCCTTGAAGTTACATTGGAGTAGAGTGAAGCTACGAGGAATACATCAGAAGATGCAATGGATTGAACCAGAGCTACAAGATGTGATGGACTGGAAAAAGACTACTTGGAAAAGAGGAACTCCAAAGCAAGTCAAGACCCAGCAAGACCGGGCAAATTTGGCCTTTCTTTGTGTCTTTGCTCTATTCCTATTATACGATAATGAGCAAAGAGGGGCACGCTGAGGTATTTTCAATTTATATTTGTGAAAAAAAATCAACTCATATTGCGAGAGGTGAGTTGAGCCTCGGGTCACATGATGAGGTATTTTCAAAATCTACTTTTCAAATTAAGTTTCAAAAAAGACCAACTCATATTGCGAGAGTTGAGCTCAGGATCGCATGCCGAGCCAAGAGTAAAGATTGGAGCTGATGGAAGACACTAGATTTGGCCTCCCTGAAGTTGCAGTGGGGGCAGGTCAAAGTTGCAAGTCTTGTCTCCCTGAAGTTGCAGTGGAGCTGATCGAGGATATCAGATCTTGCCTTTCTAAGTTACAGAAGAGAAGACCACAAACCTTATCTCACTAAAGCGATAGAAGAGCAGATTGAAGTTATAGATCTTATCTTTCTGAAGTTACAGTGAAGCAGATCGAAGCCACAAATCTCATATCCTTGAAGTTACGTTGGAGTAGAGTGAAGCTACGAGGAATACATCAGATGATGAAGTGGATTGAACCAGAGCTACAAGATTAGGTGGACCGGAAAAAGACTACTTGGAAATGAGAAGCTCCAAAGCAAGTCAAGACCCAGCAAGACCGGGCAAATTTGGCCTTTCTTTGTGTCTTTGCTCTATTCCCATTATACGACACTGCACAAAGAGGGGCACGCTGAGGTATTTTCAATTTATATTTTTCAAAAAGAATCAACTCATATTGCGAGAGGTGAGTTGAGCCTCGGGTCACATGATGAGGTACTTTCAAAATCTACTTTTCAAATTAAGTTTCAAAAAAGACCAACTCATATTGAGAGAGGTGAGTTGAGCCTTGGTTCAAGTGCTGAGGTATTTTCAATTCTTTCAATTTATATTTTTCAAAAAAAATCAACTCATATTATGAGAGGTGAGTTGAGCCTTGGGTCACATGATGAGGTATTTTCAAAATCTACTTTTCAAATTAAGTTTCAAAAAGGACCAACTCATATTGCGAGAGTTGAGCTCAGGATCGCATGCCGAGCAAAGAGTAAAGATTGGACCTGATGGAAGACACTAGATTTGGCCTCCCTGAAGTTGCAGTGGGGCAGGTCAAAGTTGCAAGTCTTGTCTCTCTGAAGTTCCAGTCGAGCTGATCGAGGATATCAGATCTTGCCTTTCTAAGTTACAGAAGAGAAGACCACAAACCTTATCTCACTAAAGCGATAGAAGAGTAGATTGAAGTTATAGATCTTATCTTTCAGAAGTTACAGTGAAGTAGATCGAAGCCACAAATCTCATATCCTTGAAGTTACATTGGAGTAGAGTGAAGCAACGAGGAATACATCAGAAGATGCAATGGATTGAACCAGAGCTACAAGATGTGATGGACTGGAAAAAGACTACTTGGAAAAGAGGAGCTCCAAAGAAAGTCAAGACCCAGCAAGACCGGGCAAATTTGGCCTTTCTTTGTGTCTTTGCTCTATTCCCATTATACGATAATGAGCAAAGAGGGGCACGCTGAGGTATTTTCAATTTATATTTGTCAAAAAAAATCAACTCATATTGCGAGAGGTGAGTTGAGCCTCGGGTCACATGATGAGGTATTTTCAAAATCTACTTTTCAAATTAAGTTTCAAAAAAGACCAACTCATATTGCGAGAGTTGAGCTCAGGATCGCATGCCGAGCAAAGAGTAAAGATTGGAGCTGATGGAAGACACTAGATTTGGCCTCCCTGAAGTTGCAGTGGGGGCAGGTCAAAGTTGCAAGTCTTGTCTCCCTGAAGTTGTAGTGGAGCTGATCGAGGATATCAGATCTTGCCTTTCTAAGTTACAGAAGAGAAGACCACAAACCATATCTCACTAAAGCGATAGAAGAGCAGATTGAAGTTATAGATCTTATCTTTCTGAAGTTACAGTCAAGTAGATCGAAGCCACAAATCTCATACCCTTGAAGTTACATTGGAGTAGAGTGAAGCTACGAGGAATACATCAGAAGATGCAATAGATTGAACCAGAGCTACAAGATGCGATGGACCGAAAAAAGACTACTTGGAAAAGAGCAGCTCCAAAGCAAGTCAAGACCCAGCAAGACCGGGCAAATTTGGCCTTTCTTTGTGTCTTTGCTCTATTCCCATTATACGACACTGCACAAAGAGGGGCACGCTGAGGTATTTTCAATTTATATTTTTCAAAAAGAATCAACTCATATTGCGAGAGGTGAGTTGAGCCTCGGGTCACATGATGAGGTACTTTCAAAATCTATTTTTCAAATTAAGTTTTAAAAAAGACCAACTCATATTGAGAGAGGTGAGTTGAGCCTTGGTTCACGTGCTGAGGTATTTTCAATTCTTTCAATTTATATTTTTCAAAAAAAATCAACTCATATTATTAGAGGTGAGTTGAGCCTCGGGTCACAAGATGAGGTATTTTCAAAATCTACTTTTCAAATTAAGTTTCAAAAAGGACCAACTCATATTGCGAGAGTTGAGCTCAGGATCGCATGCTGAGCAAAGAGTAAAGATTGGACCTGATGGAAGACACTAGATTTGGCCTCCCTAAAGTTGCAGTGGGGCAGGTCAAAGTTGCAAGTCTTGTCTCTCTAAAGTTGCAGTGGAGCTGATCGAGGATATCAGATCTTGCCTTTCTAAGTTACAGAAGAGAAGACCACAAACCTTATCTCACTAAAGCGATAGAAGAGCAGATTGAAGTTATAGATCTTATCTTTCTGAAGTTACAGTGAAGCAGATCGAAGCCACAAATCTCATATCCTTGAAGTTACATTGGAGTAGAGTGAAGCTACGAGGAATACATCAGAAGATGCAATAGATTGAACCAGAGCTACAAGATGCGGTGGACCGGAAAAAGACTACTTGGAAAAGAGAAGCACCAAAGCAAGTCAAGACCCAGCAAGACCGGGCAAATTTGGCCTTTCTTTGTGTCTTTTCTCTATTCCCATTATACGACACCGCACAAAGAGGGGCACGCTGAGGTATTTTCAATTTATATTTTTCAAAAAGAATCAACTCATATTGCGAGAGGTGAGTTGAGCCTCGGGTCATATGATGAGGTACTTTTAAAATCTACTTTTCAAATTAAGTTTCAAAAAAGACCAACTCATATTGAGAGAGGTGAGTTGAGCCTTGGTTCACGTGCTGAGGTATTTTCAATTCATTCAATTTATATTTTTCAAAAAAAATCAACTCATATTATGAGAGGTGAGTTGAGCCTCGGGTCACATGATAAGGTATTTTCAAAATCTACTTTTCAAATTAAGTTTCAAAAAGGACCAACTCATATTGCGAGAGTTGAGCTCAGGATCGCATGCCGAGCAAAGAGTAAAGATTGGACCTGATGGAAGACAATAGATTTGGACTCCCTGAAGTTACAGTGGGGCAGGTCAAAGTTGCAAGTCTTGTCTCTCTGAACATGCAGTGGAGCAGATCGAGGATATCAGATCTTGCCTTTCTAAGTTACAGAAGAGAAGACCACAATCCTTATCTCACTAAAGCGATAGAAGAGCAGATTGAAGTTATAGATCTTATCTTTCTGAAGTTACAGTGAAGCAGATCGAAGCCACAAATCTCATATCCTTGAAGTTACATTGGAGTAGAGTGAAGCTACGAGGAATACATCAGAAGATGCAATGGATTGAACCAGAGCTACAAGATGTGATGGACTGGAAAAAGACTACTTGGAAAAGAGAAGCTCCAAAGCAAGTCAAGACCCAGCAAGACCGGGCAAATTTGGCCTTTCTTTGTGTCTTTGCTCTATTCCCATTATACGATAATGAGCAAAGAGGGGCACGCTGAGGTATTTTCAATTTATATTTGTCAAAAAAAATTCAACTCATATTGCGAGAGGTGAGTTGAGCCTCGGGTCACATGATGAGGTATTTTCAAAATCTACTTTTCAAATTAAGTTTCAAAAAAGACCAACTCATATTGCGAGAGTTGAGCTCAGGATCGCATGCCGAGCAAAGAGTAAAGATTGGAGCTGATGGAAGACACTAGATTTGGCCTCCCTGAAGTTGCAGTGGGGGCAGGTCAAAGTTGCAAGTCTTGTCTCTCTGAAGTTGCAGTGGAGCTGATCGAGGATATCAGATCTTGCCTTTCTAAGTTACAGAAGAGAAGACCACAAACCTTATCTCACTAAAGCGATAGAAGAGCAGATTGAAGTTATAGATCTTATCTTTCTGAAGTTACAGTGAAGCAGATCGAAGCCACAAATCTCATATCCTTGAAGTTACATTGGAGTAGAGTGAAGCTACGAGGAATACATCAGAAGATGCAATGGATTGAACCAGAGCTACAAGATGTGATGGACTGGAAAAAGACTACTTGGAAAAGAGGAACTCCAAAGCAAGTCAAGACCCAGCAAGACCGGGCAAATTTGGCCTTTCTTTGTGTCTTTGCTCTATTCCTATTATACGATAATGAGCAAAGAGGGGCACGCTGAGGTATTTTCAATTTATATTTGTGAAAAAAAATCAACTCATATTGCGAGAGGTGAGTTGAGCCTCGGGTCACATGATGAGGTATTTTCAAAATCTACTTTTCAAATTAAGTTTCAAAAAAGACCAACTCATATTGCGAGAGTTGAGCTCAGGATCGCATGCCGAGCCAAGAGTAAAGATTGGAGCTGATGGAAGACACTAGATTTGGCCTCCCTGAAGTTGCAGTGGGGGCAGGTCAAAGTTGCAAGTCTTGTCTCCCTGAAGTTGCAGTGGAGCTGATCGAGGATATCAGATCTTGCCTTTCTAAGTTACAGAAGAGAAGACCACAAACCTTATCTCACTAAAGCGATAGAAGAGCAGATTGAAGTTATAGATCTTATCTTTCTGAAGTTACAGTGAAGCAGATCGAAGCCACAAATCTCATATCCTTGAAGTTACGTTGGAGTAGAGTGAAGCTACGAGGAATACATCAGATGATGAAGTGGATTGAACCAGAGCTACAAGATTAGGTGGACCGGAAAAAGACTACTTGGAAATGAGAAGCTCCAAAGCAAGTCAAGACCCAGCAAGACCGGGCAAATTTGGCCTTTCTTTGTGTCTTTGCTCTATTCCCATTATACGACACTGCACAAAGAGGGGCACGCTGAGGTATTTTCAATTTATATTTTTCAAAAAGAATCAACTCATATTGCGAGAGGTGAGTTGAGCCTCGGGTCACATGATGAGGTACTTTCAAAATCTACTTTTCAAATTAAGTTTCAAAAAAGACCAACTCATATTGAGAGAGGTGAGTTGAGCCTTGGTTCAAGTGCTGAGGTATTTTCAATTCTTTCAATTTATATTTTTCAAAAAAAATCAACTCATATTATGAGAGGTGAGTTGAGCCTTGGGTCACATGATGAGGTATTTTCAAAATCTACTTTTCAAATTAAGTTTCAAAAAGGACCAACTCATATTGCGAGAGTTGAGCTCAGGATCGCATGCCGAGCAAAGAGTAAAGATTGGACCTGATGGAAGACACTAGATTTGGCCTCCCTGAAGTTGCAGTGGGGCAGGTCAAAGTTGCAAGTCTTGTCTCTCTGAAGTTCCAGTCGAGCTGATCGAGGATATCAGATCTTGCCTTTCTAAGTTACAGAAGAGAAGACCACAAACCTTATCTCACTAAAGCGATAGAAGAGTAGATTGAAGTTATAGATCTTATCTTTCAGAAGTTACAGTGAAGTAGATCGAAGCCACAAATCTCATATCCTTGAAGTTACATTGGAGTAGAGTGAAGCAACGAGGAATACATCTGAAGATGCAATGGATTGAACCAGAGCTACAAGATGTGATGGACTGGAAAAAGACTACTTGGAAAAGAGGAGCTCCAAAGAAAGTCAAGACCCAGCAAGACCGGGCAAATTTGGCCTTTCTTTGTGTCTTTGCTCTATTCCCATTATACGATAATGAGCAAAGAGGGGCACGCTGAGGTATTTTCAATTTATATTTGTCAAAAAAATCATCTCATATTGCGAGAGGTGAGTTGAGCCTCGGGTCACATGATGAGGTATTTTCAAAATGTACTTTTCAAATTAAGTTTCAAAAAAGACCAACTCATATTGCGAGAGTTGAGCTCAGGATCGCATGCCGAGCAAATCGTAAAGATTGGACCTGATGGAAGACACTAGATTTGGCCTCCCTGAAATTGCAGTGGGGCAGGTCAAAGTTGCAAGTCTTGTCTCTCTGAAGTTGCAGTCGAGCTGATCGAGGATATCAGATCTTGCCTTTCTAAGTTACAGAAGAGAAGACCACAAACCTTATCTCACTAAAGCGATAGAAGAGCAGATTGAAGTTATAGATCTTATCTTTCTGAAGTTACAGTCAAGTAGATCGAAGCCACAAATCTCATACCCTTGAAGTTACATTGGAGTAGAGTGAAGCTACGAGGAATACATCAGAAGATGCAATAGATTGAACCAGAGCTACAAGATGCGATGGACCGAAAAAAGACTACTTGGAAAAGAGCAGCTCCAAAGCAAGTCAAGACCCAGCAAGACCGGGCAAATTTGGCCTTTCTTTGTGTCTTTGCTCTATTCCCATTATACGACACTGCACAAAGAGGGGCACGCTGAGGTATTTTCAATTTATATTTTTCAAAAAGAATCAACTCATATTGCGAGAGGTGAGTTGAGCCTCGGGTCACATGATGAGGTACTTTCAAAATCTATTTTTCAAATTAAGTTTTAAAAAAGACCAACTCATATTGAGAGAGGTGAGTTGAGCCTTGGTTCACGTGCTGAGGTATTTTCAATTCTTTCAATTTATATTTTTCAAAAAAATCAACTCATATTATTAGAGGTGAGTTGAGCCTCGGGTCACATGATGAGGTATTTTCAAAATCTACTTTTCAAATTAAGTTTCAAAAAGGACCAACTCATATTGCGAGAGTTGAGCTCAGGATCGCATGCTGAGCAAAGAGTAAAGATTGGACCTGATGGAAGACACTAGATTTGGCCTCCCTAAAGTTGCAGTGGGGCAGGTCAAAGTTGCATGTCTTGTCTCTCTAAAGTTGCAGTGGAGCTGATCGAGGATATCAGATCTTGCCTTTCTAAGTTACAGAAGAGAAGACCACAAACCTTATCTCACTAAAGCGATAGAAGAGCAGATTGAAGTTATAGATCTTATCTTTCTGAAGTTACAGTGAAGCAGATCGAAGCCACAAATCTCATATCCTTGAAGTTACATTGGAGTAGAGTGAAGCTACGAGGAATACATCAGAAGATGCAATAGATTGAACCAGAGCTACAAGATGCGGTGGACCGGAAAAAGACTACTTGGAAAAGAGAAGCACCAAAGCAAGTCAAGACCCAGCAAGACCGGGCAAATTTGGCCTTTCTTTGTGTCTTTGCTCTATTCCCATTTTACGACACTGCACAAAGAGGGGCACGCTGAGGTATTTTCAATTTATATTTTTCAAACAGAATCAACTCATATTGCGAGAGGTGAGTTGAGCCTCGGGTCAGATGATGAGGTACTTTCAAAATCTACTTTTCAAATTAAGTTTCAAAAAATACCAACTCATATTGAGAGAGGTGAGTTGAGCCTTGGTTCACGTGCTGAGGTATTTTCAATTCTTTCAATTTATATTTTTCAAAAAAAATCAACTCATATTATGAGAGGTGAGTTGAGCCTCGGGTCACATGATGAGGTATTTTCAAAATCTACTTTTCAAATTAAGTTTCAAAAAGGACCAACTCATATTGTGAGAGTTGAGGTCAGGATCGCATGCCGAGCAAAGAGTAAAGATTGGAGCTAATGGAAGACACTAGATTTGGCCTCCCTGAAGTTACAGTGGGGCAAGTCAAAGTTGCAAGTCTTGTCTCTCTGAAGTTGCAGTCGAGCTGATCGAGGATATCAGATCTTGCCTTTCTAAGTTACAGAAGAGAAGACCACAAACCTTATCTCACTAAAACGATAGAAGAGCAGATTGAAGTTATAGATCTTATCTTTCTGAAGTTACAGTGAAGCAGATCGAAGCCACAAATCTCATATCCTTGAAGTTACATTGGAGTAGAGTGAAGCTACGAGGAATACATCAGAAGATGCAATAGATTGAACCAGAGCTACAAGATGCGGTGGACCGGAAAAAGACTACTTGGAAAAGAGAAGCTCCAAAGCAAGTCAAGACCCAGCAAGACCGGGCAAATTTGGCCTTTCTTTGTGTCTTTGCTCTATTCCCATTATACGACACTGCACAAAGAGGGGCACGCTGAGGTATTTTCAATTTATATTTTTCAAAAAGAATCAATTCATATTGCGAGAGGTGAGTTGAGCCTCGGGTCACATGATGAGGTACTTTCAAAATCTACTTTTCAAATTAAGTTTCAAAAAAGACCAACTCATATTGAGAGAGGTGAGTTGAGCCTTGGTTCACGTGCTGAGGTATTTTCAATTCTTTCAATTTATATTTTTCAAAAAAAATCAACTCATATTATGAGAGGTGAGTTGAGCCTCGGGTCACATGATGAGGTATTTTCAAAATCTACTTTTCAAATTAAGTTTCAAAAAGGACCAACTCATATTGCGAGAGTTGAGCTCAGGATCGCATGCCGAGCAAAGAGTAAAGATTGGACCTGATGGAAGACACTAGATTTGGCCTCCCTGAAGTTACAGTGGGGCAGGTCAAAGTTGCAAGTCTTGTCTCTCTGAAGTTGCAGTGGAGCTGATCGAGGATATCAGATCTTCCCTTTCTAAGTTACAGAAGAGAAGACCACAAACCTTATCTCACTAAAGCGATAGAAGAGCAGATTGAAGTTATAGATCTTATCTTTCTGAAGTTACAGTGAAGTATATCGAAGCCACAAATCTCATATCCTTGAAGTTACATTGGAGTAGAGTGAAGCAACGAGGAATACATCAGAAGATGCAATGGACTGAACCAGAGCTACAAGATGTGATGGACTGGAAAAAGACTACTTGGAAAAGAGGAGCTCCAAAGCAAGTTAAGACCCAGCAAGACCGGGCAAATTTGGCTTTTCTTTGTGTCTTTGCTCTATTCCCATTATACGATAATGAGCAAAGAGGGGCACGCTGAGGTATTTTCAATTTATATTTGTCAAAAAAAATCAACTCATATTGCGAGAGGTGAGTTGAGCCTCGGGTCACATGATGAGGTATTTCAAAATCTACTTTTCAAATTAAGTTTCAAAAAAGACCAACTCATATTGCGAGAGTTGAGCCCAGGATCGCATGCCGAGCAAAGAGTAAAGATTGAAGCTGATGGAAGACACTAGATTTGGCCTCCCTGAAGTTGCAGTGGGGGCAGGTCAAAGTTGCAAGTCTTGTCTCCCTGAAGTTGCAGTGGAGCTGATCGAGGATATCAGATCTTGCCTTTCTAAGTTACAGAAGAGAAGACCACAAACCTTATCTCACTAAAGCGATAGAAGAGCAGATTGAAGTTATAGATCTTATCTTTCTGAAGTTACAGTGAAGCAGATCGAAGCCACAAATCTCATATCCTTGAAGTTACATTGGAGTAGAGTGAAGCTACGAGGAATACATCAGAAGATGAAGTGGATTGAACCAGAGCTACAAGATGCGGTGGACTGCAAAAAGACTACTTGGAAAAGAGAAGCTCCAAAGCAAGTCAAGACCCAGCAAGACCGGGCAAATTTGGCCTTTCTTTGTGTCTTTGCTCTATTCCCATTATACTACACTGCATAAAGAGGGGAACGCTGAGGTATTTTCAATTTATATTTTTCAAAAAAAATCAACTCATATTGCGAGAGGTGAGTTGAGCCTCGGGTCACATGATGTGGTACTTTCAAAATCTACATTTCAAATTAAGTTTCAAAAAAGACCAACACATATTGCGAGAGGTGAGTTGAGCCTTGGTTCACGTGCTGAGGTATTTTCAATTCTTTCAATTTATATTTTTCAAAAAAAATCAACCCATATTGCGAGAGGTGAGTTGAGCCTCGGGTCACATGATGAGGTATTTTCAAAATCTACTTTTCAAATTAAGTTTCAAAAAAGACCAACTCATATTGCGAGAGTTGAGCTCAGGATCGCATGCCGAGCAAAGAGTAAAGATTGGACCTGATGGAAGACACTAGATTTGGCCTCCCTGAAGTTACAGTGGGGCAGGTCAAAGTTGCAAGTCTTGTCTCTCTGAAGTTGCAGTGGAGCTGATCGAGGATATCAGATCTTGCCTTTCTAAGTTACAGAAGAGAAGACCACAAACCTTATCTCACTAAAGCGATAGAAGAGCAGATTGAAGTTATAGATCTTATCTTTCTGAAGTTACAGTGAAGCAGATCGAAGCCACAAATCTCATATCCTTGAAGTTACATTGGAGTAGAGTGAAGCTACGAGGAATACATCAGAAGATGCAATAGATTGAACCAGAGCTAGAAGATGCGATGGACCGGAAAAAGACTACTTGGAAAAGAGCAGCTCCAAAGCAAGTCAAGACCCAGCAAGACCGGGCAAATTTGGCCTTTCTTTGTGTCTTTGCTCTATTCCCATTATACGACACTGCACAAAGAGGGGCACGCTGAGTTATTTTCAATTTATATTTTCAAAAAGAATCAACTCATATTGCGAGAGGTGAGTTGAGCCTCGGGTCACATGATGAGGTACTTTCAAAATCTACTTTTCAAATTAAGTTTCAAAAAAGACCAACACATATTGCGAGAGGTGAGTTGAGCCTTGGTTCACGTGCTGAGGTATTTTCAATTCTTTCAATTTATATTTTCAAAAAAAATCAACCCATATTGCGAGAGGTGAGTTGAGCCTCGGGTCACATGATGAGGTATTTTCAAAATCTACTTTTCAAATTAAGTTTCAAAAAAGACCAACTCATATTGCGAGAGTTGAGCTCAGGATCGCATGTCGAGCAAAGAGTAAAGATTGGAGTTGATTGAAGACACTAGATTTGGCCTCCCTGAAGTTGCAGTGGGGCAGGTCAAAGGTGCAAGTCTTGTCTCCCTGAAGTTACAGTGAAGCTGATCGAGGATATCAGATCTTGCCTTTCTAAGTTACAGAAGAGAAGACCACAAACCTTATCTCACTAAAGCGATAGAAGAGCAGATTGAAGTTATAGATCTTATCTTTCTGAAGTTACAGTGAAGCAGATCGAAGCCACAAATCTCATATCCTTGAAGTTACATTGGAGTAGAGTGAAGCTACGAGGAATACATCAGAAGATGCAATAGATTGAACCAGAGCTAGAAGATGCGATGGACCGGAAAAAGACTACTTGGAAAAGAGCAGCTCCAAAGCAAGTCAAGACCCAGCAAGACCGGGCAAATTTGGCCTTTCTTTGTGTCTTTGCTCTATTCCCATTATACGACACTGCACAAAGAGGGGCACGCTGAGTTATTTTCAATTTATATTTTTCAAAAAGAATCAACTCATATTGCGAGAGGTGAGTTGAGCCTCGGGTCACATGATGAGGTACTTTCAAAATCTACTTTCAAATTAAGTTTCAAAAAAGACCAACTCATATTGAGAGAGGTGAGTTGAGCCTTGGTTCACGTGCTGAGGTATTTTCAATTCTTTCAATTTATATTTTTCAAAAAAAATCAACTCATATTATTAGAGGTGAGTTGAGCCTCGGGTCACATGATGAGGTATTTTCAAAATCTACTTTTCAAATTAAGTTTCAAAAAGGACCAACTCATATTGCGAGAGTTGAGCTCAGGATCGCATGCCGAGCAAATCGTAAAGATTGGACCTGATGGAAGACACTAGATTTGGCCTCCCTGAAATTGCAGTGGGGCAGGTCAAAGTTGCAAGTCTTGTCTCTCTGAAGTTGCAGTCGAGCTGATCGAGGATATCAGATCTTGCCTTTCTAAGTTACAGAAGAGAAGACCACAAACCTTATCTCACTAAAGCGATAGAAGAGCAGATTGAAGTTATAGATCTTATCTTTCTGAAGTTACAGTAAAGCAGATCGAAGCCACAAATCTCATATCCTTGAAGTTACATTGGAGTAGAGTGAAGCTACGAGGAATACATCAGAAGATGCAATGGATTGAACCAGAGCTACAAGATGTGATGGACCGGAAAAAGACTACTTGGAAAAGAGAAGCTCCAAAGCAAGTCAAGTCCCAGCAAGACCGGGCAAATTTGGCCTTTCTTTGTGTCTTTGCTCTATTCCCATTATACGATAATGAGCAAAGAGGGGCACGCTGAGGTATTTTCAATTTATATTTGTCAAAAAAATCATCTCATATTGCGAGAGGTGAGTTGAGCCTCGGGTCACATGATGAGGTATTTTCAAAATCTACTTTTCAAATTAAGTTTCAAAAAAGACCAACTCATATTGCGAGAGTTGAGCTCAGGATCGCATGTCGAGCAAAGAGTAAAGATTGGAGTTGATTGAAGACACTAGATTTGGCCTCCCTGAAGTTGCAGTGGGGCAGGTCAAAGGTGCAAGTCTTGTCTCCCTGAAGTTACAGTGAAGCTGATCGATGATATCAGATCTTGCCTTTCTAAGTTACAGAAGAGAAGACCACAAACCTTATCTCACTAAAGCGATAGAAGAGCAGATTGAAGTTATAGATCTTATCTTTCTGAAGTTACAGTGAAGCAGATCGAAGCCACAAATCTCATATCCTTGAAGTTACATTGGAGTAGAGTGAAGCTACGAGGAATACATCAGAAGATGCAATAGATTGAACCAGAGCTAGAAGATGCGATGGACCGGAAAAAGACTACTTGGAAAAGAGCAGCTCCAAAGCAAGTCAAGACCCAGCAAGACCGGGCAAATTTGGCCTTTCTTTGTGTCTTTGCTCTATTCCCATTATACGACACTGCACAAAGAGGGGCACGCTGAGTTATTTTCAATTTATATTTTTCAAAAAGAATCAACTCATATTGCGAGAGGTGAGTTGAGCCTCGGGTCACATGATGAGGTACTTTCAAAATCTACTTTTCAAATTAAGTTTCAAAAAAGACCAACTCATATTGAGAGAGGTGAGTTGAGCCTTGGTTCACGTGCTGAGGTATTTTCAATTCTTTCAATTTATATTTTTCAAAAAAAATCAACTCATATTATTAGAGGTGAGTTGAGCCTCGGGTCACATGATGAGGTATTTTCAAAATCTACTTTTCAAATTAAGTTTCAAAAAGGACCAACTCATATTGCGAGAGTTGAGCTCAGGATCGCATGCCGAGCAAATCGTAAAGATTGGACCTGATGGAAGACACTAGATTTGGCCTCCCTGAAATTGCAGTGGGGCAGGTCAAAGTTGCAAGTCTTGTCTCTCTGAAGTTGCAGTCGAGCTGATCGAGGATATCAGATCTTGCCTTTCTAAGTTACAGAAGAGAAGACCACAAACCTTATCTCACTAAAGCGATAGAAGAGCAGATTGAAGTTATAGATCTTATCTTTCTGAAGTTACAGTAAAGCAGATCGAAGCCACAAATCTCATATCCTTGAAGTTACATTGGAGTAGAGTGAAGCTACGAGGAATACATCAGAAGATGCAATGGATTGAACCAGAGCTACAAGATGTGATGGACCGGAAAAAGACTACTTGGAAAAGAGAAGCTCCAAAGCAAGTCAAGTCCCAGCAAGACCGGGCAAATTTGGCCTTTCTTTGTGTCTTTGCTCTATTCCCATTATACGATAATGAGCAAAGAGGGGCACGCTGAGGTATTTTCAATTTATATTTGTCAAAAAAAATCATCTCATATTGCGAGAGGTGAGTTGAGCCTCGGGTCACATGATGAGGTATTTTCAAAATCTACTTTTCAAATTAAATTTCAAAAAAGACCAACTCATATTGCGAGAGTTGAGCTCAGGATCACATGCCGAGCAAAGAGTAAAGATTGGAGCTGATGGAAGTCACTAGATTTGGCCTCCCTGAAGTTGCAGTGGGGGCAGGTCAAAGTTGCAAGTCTTGTCCCTCTGAAGTTGCAGTGGAGCTGATCGAGGATATCAGATCTTGCCTTTCTAAGTTACAGAAGAGAAGACCACAAACCTTATCTCACTAAACCGATAGAAGAGCAGATTGAAGTTATAGATCTTATCTTTCTGAAGATACAGTGAAGCAGATCGAAGCCACAAATCTCATATCCTTGAAGTTACATTGGAGTAGAGTGAAGCTACGAGGAATACATCAGAAGATGCAATGGATTGAACCAGAGCTACAAGTTGTGATGGACTGGAAAAAGACTACTTGGAAAAGAGGAGCTCCAAAGCAAGTCAAGTCCCAGCAAGACCGGGCAAATTTGGCCTTTCTTTGTGTCTTTGCTCTATTCCCATTATACGATAATGAGCAAAGAGGGGCACGCTGAGGTATTTTCAATTTATATTCGTCAAAAAAAATCAACTCATATTACGAGAGCTGAGTTGAGCCTCGGGTCACATGATGAGGTATTTTCAAAATCTACTTTTCAAATTAAGTTTCAAAAAAGACCAACTCATATTGCGAGAGGTGAGTTGAGCCTTGGTTCACGTGCTGAGGTATTTTCAATTGTTTCAATTTATATTTTTCAAAAAAAATCAACTCATATTGCGAGAGGTGAGTTGAGCCTCGGGTCACATGATGAGGTATTTTCAAAATCTACTTTTCAAATTAAGTTTCAAAAAAGACCAACTCATATTGCGAGAGTTGAGCTCAGGATCGCATGTCGAGCAAAGAGTAAAGATTGGAGTTGATGGAAGACACTAGATTTGGCCTTCCTGAAGTTGCAGTGGGGCAGGTCAAAATTGCAAGTCTTGTCTTCCTGAAGTTACAGTGGAGCTGATCGATGATATCAGATCTTGCCTTTCTAAGTTACAGAAGAGAAGACCACAAACCTTATCTCACTAAAGCGATAGAAGAGCAGATTAAAGTTATAGATCTTATCTTTCTGAAGTTACAGTGAAGCAGATCGAAGCCACAAATCTCATATCCTTGAAGTTACATTGGAGTAGAGTGAAGCTACGAGGAATACATCAGAAGCTGCAATAGATTGAACCAGAGCTACAAGATGCGATGGACCGGAAAAAGACTACTTGGAAAAGAGGAGCTCCAAAGCAAGTCAAGACCCAGCAAGACCGGGCAAATTTGGCCTTTCTTTGTGTCTTTGCTCTATTCCCATTATACGACACTGCACAAAGAGGGGCACGCTGAGGTATTTTCAATTTATATTTTTCAAAAAGAATCAACTCATATTGCGAGAGGTGAGTTGAGCCTCGGGTCACATGATGAGGTACTTTCAAAATCTACTTTTCAAATTAAGTTTCAAAAAAGACCAACTCATATTGAGAGATGTGAGTTGAGCCTTGGTTCACATGCTGAGGTATTTTCAATTATTTCAATTTATATTTTTCAAAAAAAATCAACTCATATTATGAGAGGTGAGTTGAGCCTCGCGTCACATGATGAGGTATTTTCAAAATCTACTTTTCAAATTAAGTTTCAAAAAGGACCAACTCATATTGCGAGAGTTGAGCTCAGGATCGCATGCCGAGCAAAGAGTAAAGATTGGACCTGATGGAAGACACTAGATTTGGCCTCCCTGAAGTTGCAGTGGGGCAAGTCAAAGTTGCAAGTCTTGTCTCTCTGAAGTTGCAGTGGAGCTGATCGAGGATATCAGATCTTGCCTTTCTAAGTTACAGAAGAGAAGACCACAAACCTTATCTCACTAAAGCGATAGAAGAGCAGATTGAAGTTATAGATCTTATCTTTCTGAAGTTACAGTGAAGCAGATCGAAGCCACAAATCTCATATCCTTGAAGTTACATTGGAGTAGAGTGAAGCTACGAGGAATACATCAGAAGATGCAGTAGATTGAACCAGAGCTACAAGATGCGATGGACTGGAAAAAGACTACTTGGAAAAGAGGAGCTCCAAAGCAAGTCAAGTCCCAGCAAGACCGGGCAAATTTGGCCTTTCTTTGTGTCTTTGCTCTATTCCCATTATACGATAATGAGCAAAGAGGGGCACGCTGAGGTATTTTCAATTTATATTCGTCAAAAAAAATCAACTCATATTACGAGAGCTGAGTTGAGCCTCGGGTCACATGATGAGGTATTTTCAAAATCTACTTTTCAAATTAAGTTTCAAAAAAGACCAACTCATATTGCGAGAGGTGAGTTGAGCCTTGGTTCACGTGCTGAGGTATTTTCAATTGTTTCAATTTATATTTTTCAAAAAAAAATCAACTCATATTGCGAGAGGTGAGTTGAGCCTCGGGTCACATGATGAGGTATTTTCAAAATCTACTTTTCAAATTAAGTTTCAAAAAAGACCAACTCATATTGTGAGAGTTGAGCTCAGGATCGCATGTCGAGCAAAGAGTAAAGATTGGAGTTGATGGAAGACACTAGATTTGGCCTTCCTGAAGTTGCAGTGGGGCAGGTCAAAATTGCAAGTCTTGTCTTCCTGAAGTTACAGTGGAGCTGATCGATGATATCAGATCTTGCCTTTCTAAGTTACAGAAGAGAAGACCACAAACCTTATCTCACTAAAGCGATAGAAGAGCAGATTAAAGTTATAGATCTTATCTTTCTGAAGTTACAGTGAAGCAGATCGAAGCCACAAATCTCATATCCTTGAAGTTACATTGGAGTAGAGTGAAGCTACGAGGAATACATCAGAAGCTGCAATAGATTGAACCAGAGCTACAAGATGCGATGGACCGGAAAAAGACTACTTGGAAAAGAGGAGCTCCAAAGCAAGTCAAGACCCAGCAAGACCGGGCAAATTTGGCCTTTCTTTGTGTCTTTGCTCTATTCCCGTTATACGACACTGCACAAAGAGGGGCACGCTGAGGTATTTTCAATTTATATTTTTCAAAAAGAATCAACTCATATTGCGAGAGGTGAGTTGAGCCTCGGGTCACATGATGAGGTACTTTCAAAATCTACTTTTCAAATTAAGTTTCAAAAAAGACCAACTCATATTGAGAGATGTGAGTTGAGCCTTGGTTCACATGCTGAGGTATTTTCAATTATTTCAATTTATATTTTTCAAAAAAAATCAACTCATATTATGAGAGGTGAGTTGAGCCTCGCGTCACATGATGAGGTATTTTCAAAATCTACTTTTCAAATTAAGTTTCAAAAAGGACCAACTCATATTGCGAGAGTTGAGCTCAGGATCGCATGCCGAGCAAAGAGTAAAGATTGGACCTGATGGAAGACACTAGATTTGGCCTCCCTGAAGTTGCAGTGGGGCAAGTCAAAGTTGCAAGTCTTGTCTCTCTGAAGTTGCAGTGGAGCTGATCGAGGATATCAGATCTTGCCTTTCTAAGTTACAGAAGAGAAGACCACAAACCTTATCTCACTAAAGCGATAGAAGAGCAGATTGAAGTTATAGATCTTATCTTTCTGAAGTTACAGTGAAGCAGATCGAAGCCACAAATCTCATATCCTTGAAGTTACATTGGAGTAGAGTGAAGCTACGAGGAATACATCAGAAGATGCAGTAGATTGAACCAGAGCTACAAGATGCGATGGACTGGAAAAAGACTACTTGGAAAAGAGGAGCTCCAAAGCAAGTCAAGACCCAGCAAGACCGGGCAAATTTGGCCTTTCTTTGTGTCTTTGCTCTATTCCCATTATACGATAATGAGCAAAGAGGGGCACGCTGAGGTATTTTCAATTTATATTTGTCAAAAAAAATCAACTCATATTGCGAGAGGTGAGTTGAGCCTCGGGTCACATGATGAGGTATTTTCAAAATCTACTTTTCAAATTAAGTTTCAACAAAGACCAACTCATATTGCGAGAGGTGAGTTGAGCCTTGGTTCACGTGCTGAGGTATTTTCAATTCTTTCAATTTATATTTTTCAAAAAAAAATCAACTCATATTGCGAGAGGTGAGTTGAGCCTCGGGTCACATGATGAGGTATTTTCAAAATCTACTTTTCAAATTAAGTTTCAAAAAAGACCAACTCATATTGCGAGAGTTGAGCTCAGGATCGCATGCCGAGCAAAGAGTAAAGATTGGACCTGATGGAAGACACTAGATTTGGCCTCCCTGAAGTTGCAGTGGGGCAGGTCAAAGTTGCAAGTCTTGTCTCTCTGAAGTTGCAGTGGAGCTGATCGAGGATATCAGATCTTGCCTTTCTAAGTTACAGAAGAGAAGACCACAAACCTTATCTCACTAAAGCGATAGAAGAGTAGATTGAAGTTATAGATCTTATCTTTCTGAAGTTACAGTGAAGCAGATCGAAGCCACAAATCTCATATCCTTGAAGTTACATTGGAGTAGAGTGAAGCTACGAGGAATACATCAGAAGATGCAGTGGATTGAACAAGAGCTACAAGATGCGATGGACTGGAAAAAAACTACTTGGAAAAAAGAAGCTCCAATGCAAGTCAAGACCCAGCAAGACCGGGAAAATTTGGCCTTTCTTTGTGTCTTTGCTCTATTCCCATTATACGAAAATGAGCAAAGAGGGGCAGCTATATAGCCTAATATTTGCCCGGGTTTGAACCCAAACTAAACCTACCCAATACACATCAGCCAACCCTTACCCACTAACCCAATACAAAATAGCCCAAAATATAACCCAAACCCGAATGGCCCACTACAACCCATTCCAACCTAATACCCACCCCAATTTCATCAGCCCAACATCATCAAACCCAATCTAAACTAACAGCCCACCTAAACTAACCCACTCAGAACCGAAACCCTAACAAACCCTAGCCCATTTTCGGCTTCCCACTTGCACCTGCCCTCTGACACCAGCCATCAGCACCATACCCTGGCGCCCCAGCTCTTCATGCCACCGTTCAACCACCCTGCAAGGACAAAACAGAACACACAATAGCAAAAAGGGAAAAACAGACAGTGTAAAACATATGCTATAAAAGGACGAATGAAAAACAGATTAAGGGGGATTTTTTCTATCAATACAAAGGATTTTTCTTTGTTTTTTTTAATACTAGCAGATTAAATACAAGAACAATTCCAAACATCAAAGCAGTAGAATAGCATCAAATCAAACCAAATCCCTAAGGTGAATTTTCTATTTTTATTTTCCATTTTATTTTCGAATCTATTTCTTCTATATCTATAAATACATAAATATAAATAAAAGAATAATATTATAAAACGTAAAAAAAATAATAAAAAAACAAAATTTTTTACCTTTTCCGACCACCGTGCACAGTGGCCGGTGCCAGCACTGGCGATGGTTTGGCGATCGACCGTTGACCAGCCCACGGTCGGATTTCCTTCCCCTCTCCCTCTTCTCTCCCGTTTTTTTTCTTCCACCAATTCCAAATGAATTTTTTAAAAAATTTTTGTCTTTTATAGGGACCAAAACGGTGCATTTTGGACCCCCCCGTTTTAACGAAAAATGACGTCGTTTTGGTCACGGGTCGGGTCGACCTGACCCGCTCTAGCTAGGATTCGGCTATTTTTTTTTGCTTTTAGGGGCTATTTGCGCAATCGGTCCTTCCGCATTTTTGGTGTTTTAAATCAGGTTTATATTTATTTACAAATTGGCCCCTCTTACTACGCAGCGTTTTAGTAGTTGGGGATATTGCGCCATTGGTCCCTCCAGGTCATGCGCGCGTTGCAATTTGGCCCGATTTCTTATTTTATTTCTAATTTCACCCCAAGAATTCTGTTTTGGTCGCGATTTCGTCCTCTTTTTGTTTTTGTCCTTAAATAGTATTTGTAATATTAGTTTTGCTATATTATTATTATATTATTGTTGATTATTATTATTATTGTTGTGAACATATTATACTATACTTGACATTATTATTATATTTACTATTATTATTTATAAATATTAGTGTACTTTGTATATGTATATATAGGTAGTAATGTTTTATTACTTTATTTTTATATGTTTATTATCATAGTAACTTTTTGTATCTCAATATTATTATTATTATTATTATTATTCTTACCATTTCTTTCATGTTTTGATAATAATACTATTATTATAATCTTACTTTATTATTATCATTCTTATCTAATACATTCTTATTATTTCACCATATTATTATTTTATACATTATTGTTGTTATTAACATACTATTACTATTATTATACTTATTAATAATATTATTAGTACTAGTATTGATTTTCACTTAATATTTATATATGTATATGCATGTATGTATTTATGTGTTGTATTGATAGTTTTTTTTATATATTATTATTATTTCTAATATATATCGTATATGTTTATGTATATATCATATATATTTTTTAATATTATTAGTTATATATTTTTTATACTATATCATGTATATTTTTTTATATATATTATCCTTATTATTATTATTAATCTTAGTATATGTTTATTTATATATGTATATGTCTTTAACATATATATAGGTATATATTTATGTAATATTGTAATAGATTTTTTGTCATGGTATGTATATATTATGTAAATATTTTAACATCATATTGTAGATGCATTTTATATATTATGTATATATATACACCTTTTTAATAGTGTATTTTTATATATATCATGTATATATTGTGAATATTATATATGGTATATTTCTAATACTATTACTATTTATATATATATCTATCACGTATATATCCTTAATATCATTATTATGTATATACCTTCATTGTTTCCATTTCCTGTTTAATTCTAGTATTATGTTTAATATCGCATATATCTTTATTGTTTTTTTTATATTATTGTCACACTTATATTTGCTTTAATATATTTCTAGCTCTTTCTTGTATTTATTTTTATTTCATATCAATTTGCTTTGCATTATTTCGAAAATCTTGTTCTCGTTTTCTAATTAATTTCAATACATAAGGCAATGTACCGATTTAACATCAAGTCATCGATTTCATCGCTATGTTGGGTGAATTCGTCGGCTCGAGTTAAAACGGGACACCCTTCTAAAAAATAAAAAATAATTACTCTCGTGTTTTAATCGGATTAGGACTAAATGTTACATTGAACTTGTATTTTTGAAAATCAAGACAAAACGTGTTTAACAAGATACCAATTTTGGGAGTCAAGAGGGTGTTAATACCTTCCTCGCACGTAACCGACTCCCGAACCCTACTTTACTTTGATTTTCACGTAGACCCAAATTTGGCCTTCATTTTTGTTCAAGAATAAATTTTCCTTTTAAAAAAAAGATGATTTATTAGGTGTCCAATCACACCTAGGAAAAAAGACCAGTGGCGACTCCCCTCTTTATTTCAAAATCAAACTTCATTTTCAAGTTTTCATTAAATCGCCACAATTAGCGACCAAGCTAAAATTTTATGTCGTTACATTAGGTACTTCTCTTTTGATCGTCAACACAGCATCCAACAACAATCCAGATCTCAAGTATGGTGATATTTATTTTTGTAACGGCATGTACCTAGAAGGTCTTTGGTTGATATTTGTTTTATGAATGTGATGTAAATTTGAGTTATAAGTATAATGGTGGTCATGATATATAAGTATATGTTTGTGTTTGAAGCTAAATGTTGGTATGTTGTTTTGACCCAAGGCTTGATATGTGTATGCAATTTAAAGATTAATGTCTTATGTTAGGCTAAATTGAGTGATTTTGGCATGCTTTAAACTTTGATTTGGATGATGCATTGCTGATGTGTTTTGATGATATAAAATGTGGTCCCAATGAGGGTACATTGGTTAGGCACCTAAGATGATTGTTTTGGCATGTTTTGAGTATGTTTAATTATATTTTGAATAGGTTAAACGACTTGTATTTGAGTTGCTTAAAGCCCATGTAAGCTTGAAATGGTAAACTTGTTATTTAAGGTACATTTTGGAAACGGTCAGAGACACAGGCGTGTGACTTGGCCATGTGAGACACATGACTTGGCGACACAGTCGTATGTCATCTGTTGGGTGCTTTAGGTGCAAGTCAGTTAGTTACATGACCTAGCACATGGCCTGGCACACAGGTGTGTAACCCTACTTAGTGAGTTACATGGGTGAGGATAGGGGCTGGGACACGCCATGTGTCCCTACTTTGAAGGTTACACGACCTGAGACATGGCCGTGTGTCTCAACTGTGTGAGGCATATAGCCGTGTGACCCCTGTTTCTAAAATTTTGTAGCTTTTGTATAAAATTTTGAAATGATTTCAAATTAGTCCCAAATCATTTCTAAGGTAATTTTTGGGCTCGAGGGCTCGATTTAAGGACAATGTGTATGTGAATGATTGTTTTATTATGTGTGTTTGATAATATTTAAAAAGTATGTTAAATATTCAGTTTGAACGGTAATGCTTCATAACCCTAATCTGTAACGGAGAGGGGTTTGGGGTATTACAAATCCCCTCGGTACTCTAGGTGCAGTGCACTGACTACATATAAATGCAATATGTCACAAAAACTCATACATAATAATATCATAATACTTTTCACATTTATTTGATATGTTCAACATGCCCTCAATAATCACATACTATCAGTAAATCGAAACAATGTTCCAACTTTTAAATTACCATTAAGATGATATCATTCAACATTACACAATTTCGCATACTTTTACGATTTTCCAATGTGGACGTATAAAAGCCTTTCCAATATAACATAACAAACTATCCATGAAATTATATCATGCATAAACTCATACCTTAGCAAATCATGCTATATATACTATCAATCTCATACCAAATAACACAATCATGCATCACAATACCATTCACATAGTCATACTGTCAAACTAGCAACTTTGCTAGTACATCAATCTTTTTGGGCTCAAAATGTACTTGGTTCGGCCACTTACAAAATTAATTATTTGGCTATTAAGCCAATTTAGTCAGCAAGCTAAATCATCAAATATATCATACAAATTAACATTTTTAACTAAGTTTTTGAGTTTTAGACCCATACCTTATTTTTTGTTTTCGCATATCACACTAGCGAATCTTCCAATTTTCCTTAATAATCCCTCAAGTGAACGTAGGTAAAAATTTGTATAAATTCCATCAATTCATATCTTAACCAACCCTTAAAAACCTACTTATGGGTTCCAACCAATTGTAACAACCTATTTTTTAGTGAAAATTAGAATAGTGGTTTTGGGACCATAAATTTGATCCGAAATTTTGTTTTTATTTTATTACATGGTTCGTAATATGTTGGAAATGTCATGTGAAAATCTCAATAAGAAAATTTTATCGATTATGTGTTTAATTAGGGAATGGACTAAATCGCATAAAATGTAAAAGTTGAATTCTAGTAGCTATAGGGATTAAATAGCTATGGAATTCAAAACCTGAGGTCCTTGTATGATAATTAGACTATTAAAGAAAAGTATGTAGATATTTTAGTGACTCATCCATGGAAATTAAGAAAAAGGGCAGGGATAAAATTGGAATTTGAAATAATTTAATTAATTAAAAGATGATAAAATATATCATCTTATTTTTATGTCATCTTCAACCTAAAATACATAGGAACCATAGGATAGAGAGAAAAAAGTTTCATGGCTTAATTGGGCAAGTTTCCTTGTCTCGTTTTTAGTAATTTTGATATTTTTAAAACTGGGATAGCTTAATCTATCTATTTGGAGGATCAATTTGAAAATTTATCAAGGTATGAAAATTAGGTCATGGATACATATGCTGAAAATTTGAAATTATGGTAGGAAATGAAAGGTTGGTGATAGATAAACAACTTTTACAAAGTGATTTTTGATGAAAACATGATTTAGGGACTATAATGTGAAGTTGTGAAATTTGATGAAAAATTATGAATTTTTATGAATACATGTGCAGTAAATTTTGTGATGGAATTTTGGTTAGGCTTGGAATAGGGAGTAATTGCATAGATTTCATTTTCTGAGCCTAGGGATGAAATTGGAATTTATGGAAAGGTTAGGGGCAAAATGGTAATTTTTCCTAGGATGTAAATTGAGTCCAAATGAATATGAAATGTGTGAAATTGATGGTTAAATTCATTTATATAGAGCTGGACAAAAAAATTTGAGGTTAGATCGAGGAAAAGAAAAGGTTTCGGATTAGTAGATTTTATACGCGAACCAGTGTCGAGGTAAGTTCGTGTAACTTAATCGAGCATGTAAATAGGTTAAATTGAATGCTGTGTTTGTATGGGATGTGACTATTGTTGATGTGAATTATTTGATTGCTATGATGAAGAATTGAATACATGTTCAGACATGCAGGAAAACGGGTAAAGTCTCGTTTGAATATTGAATTCCGATGAATATATGTGCTTTCCCAAAATGAATGAGGTCCTGCATTTGTTGTTGACAGGATTTAACTCAGACGAGTAATCCTATTGACCTCATTATGAAAAGGATTTAGCCCGGACATGTAATCCTAATATAATCCCTCTTCAGCATATGTTACAATTAGGATTTAGCCAGGATTGGTTGTTACACCCCTTACCCGTATCCGAGGCCGGGCTAAGGTACGAGGCGTTACCAGACAAACATACAAATATTAAACTAAAATACGAGCATAAAAATTTTATTCATATTTCAAAGCGTTCATTCTCTTACACATAGTCCCTTATTTGAGTCTACGGAGCCCAAAACATACTTTAGAAAGGGTTTGGGACTAAACCGAGAACTTATGAAAATCTTGGAAATTTCATGCTTTAAGGCTCCACACGCCCGTGTCCCAAAGTCGTGTTCCATACACGGCTGAGACACATGGTCGTGTCTCTGCCTGTGTGGAATATACCTAGGCTATTTTCCAAGCTTTGGTCAACCTTGATCTCTTACACACTTATACAAAATCAAAAGCATATAACATGGTATTCATTTAATGATTAAACATCCTCAATTAAACCACAAACATAGCATTTGTATGTCATCATACATGTATCTCTCATACTCATTTTACCTTGTTTATTATAGTACCACTTATACATTTATACCAAGATTATCATCTTACCAAATATCTTCAGCTTAATCATCAAGCATTCATATTTAAAGCTAGATCATATCTTTATAAAATACCATGATTCAGATGCGCAGAATAACATGTTTGCCTGAAACATTTCAATTCAATTCCATACCCAACAAGCATTACATTGAGACTAGTCATATATATATATACATGTCATGATACATAACATTCTCTTTTTGTTTTCTTATAAACACATATCATTTATTTCATTATATCAATATTTCATATACCATAGTTTCCATGTATTCCACATATATTCATTTTCCTCCTCCTCCTCTCCATTCCACATCCTTAATGTATATAGCATTCTTGTAAGTACGATTTCACAATTTACTAATAAATGTTCACATCAAACTGTCCACATGAGTCATAGTCACTTAATTATTTATAATTTGAGCTACAGAGATCCAAATTAAGATCCGTAAATTTCCCCTGAAACTAGACTCACATATATTTCTACCATACAATTTTCATAATTTTTGGTTTAGCCAATTAGTACAGTTTATTCATTAAAATTTCCCCTGTTTCACTTTCTGACAGTTCTGACCTCTCTTCACTAAAAAATAATTATCTCATAGTACAGAACTCAGATAATGTTCTTGTTGATTTATCATGAAAATAGACTCATTATGGATTTTAAAAATATAATTTTGAGCCTCTAATTATTTTTTTCCAAATTTTTGTGATTTTCCAAAGTCAGAATAGGGGATCATGTAATCATTCTGAATCAGTCTCACAAAAACATAAATATCTCAAAATATAGAACTCCTTTGCTTTGTATGTTTCTTTTATATGAAAATAGTCTCATTAAGCTTTAATTTTATGTCTCATTCAGTCTCTGATTCAATTTATACTATTTTTGGTGATTTTTCAAAATCACGTCACTGCTACTATCCAAAACAGTTTTATTGCTAATTCACTCTTTCATACTTTCTTTGTATTAACCTCATTTTAACATACATATCACAAATCATTTTCACCACATTTCATACATCACAAGTATAGGCCCATGATCACAAGGTCACCATAAAATCATCCTCATGTATAACTTACTTGTTTATAACCTTACCACATCCTGGTCACTTAATGAACACATCATTCACATAACCAAGTTCCTGCACTTATTCATCACAAAACTCACAAAGCAATACATAGAGAGTCTCCCGTTGAACACTTCGGATCAATCCTCAATACTTGGTGGTTTCAGCACATAGCTCCACCCATCATATAGTTCGGCTCTCTTGTACACATGGTGAACACCTAGTACCACCCATGTGACCTAGCCAGTTTATCTCGTAGCTCTCTTGTCTACATGGTGTCCTTCACTTGGAACCACGCATGCGACCTAGCTACATATATCCCGTAGCTCTCTTGTCTACATGGTGTACACATAGTATCACCCTTGCGACCTAGCTACATCATAATGTCTTGTAGCTCTCTTGTACACATGATGTGCACTCAGCACTATACATGTGACCTAGCTACATACCATCTGTATCATCCAATCTTTCCGAAGGTTCAACCGGGATTTCTCTCTCTTTTCCAACAATTTCACCAATCAAGTAATTATCCACAAACATATTTCCAATATTTTTATAAAATATCATAATACAAGTAATAGTGATGTATTACTTACATATAAACTTACATCTCATTTAATATCAACGCAATAACGTTAAATTACACATTGTCTTATTAAAAATCATATGAACTTACAATTTCCCATAATATCCATAATCATAGAAATATCATTTATGTATGATAATTCAATGCACTTCATATACCATAAACATATTTTTAAATCAATTCACAAACTTGGCACCATAATCATTTAATTTAACATAATTCAATTAACTCACTAAATTTAACTTTCAAAGATAAATTACAGCATTATTGTTGTATTATTATCATACCAACTTACATACTTTCAACACCTCGGAGATCATAGTAAATATATCAATTTTACATTGAAACATGCATAAATTAATGCTTATTATACATATGAACTTACCTTGATATTAAAACGGCCATTTTACCAACTTTCCCAATTTTCGATTTTTCTCTCATTCTAGGTTCAAATCTCATTTTTCGAGATCTAAAACATCATATTTTACTTATTTAATTAATGTACTATTCAAAACAGTCCTTAACTCAAACTTTGGAAAAATTACAATTTTGCCCTTAAACTTTTGCATATTTACACTTTTGCCCCTAGGCTCGGGAATTAAACTTCATCCCTTATTATTATGTTTTATGACATGATGATCACTTTTCCCTTCTATGGCAACATCAAATTCTCACTCTAACATATACTTATGATTATTAGGTATTTTTACCGATTAAGCCCTTTTGCTCGTTTTCACTTAAAACCGAGTAGCACAAGTTGTCTAACATAATTTAAAACCTCAGATTGTATCATAAAACACCAGAATACACAAATTTTACCTATGGATATTTTTCCAAATAAGAACCCTAGGTTGAATTATTGCTAGCATAAGCTAAATCAAGTTACCGGGACTCTAAAAACGTAAAGAACTTGAAAAACGGGGTTAGAATGGACTTACAATTGAGCTTGGGAAGCTTGAAAACCCTAGCCATGGAGTCTCCCTTGGTATACACATCCATGGTGAAGAAGATGAGCAAAATTGGCTTTTAATTTTGTATTTTAATTCATTTTACCCCTAAATAACCAAAATACCCTTACTACTAAACTTTCCAAAAATTCCATCCATGTCCAATTTTTGTCCATAACTTAGAAATTGGTCAAATTTCTATTTAAGACCTCCTAATTAATATTTCAAATCAATTTCATACTAGAAACTTCTAGAATGCAAGTTTTGCAACTTATTCAATTTAGTCCCTAACTTCGAATTAGCACTTTATGCATAGAATTTCTTCACGAAATTTTCACACAATCATGCAATCATATCATAGACCTAAAAATAATCATAAAATAATTATTTATATCTCAGATTTTGTGGTCTCGAAACCTCTGTTCCAACTAGACCCAATTTTGGGCTATTACATTGATAATCTTGATTGAGCTCTTCTAAGCATACGTTACATAAAGGATTTAGCCTAGATTAGTAATCATGTAATGCGATATATGGCTCGAGAGTGTGTTATTTTATTAAAAGCAATTGGGTACTCTTGAATAAGATTTGACGGGTTATTGAATTGTACACCTTGAGTGTACTACTCGAGTATCCATTAGAATTTCAATGATTCAACGGATAAAATCTTGGTATGATGGGAGAATTATGAGATGAAATGACAATGTCTTGAAAGAATATTGCATGATGAGCTCATCTACGTTTAGTTAGTACATGTGAAATTTTTGTAACTAACATGTTTGATTGAATGCATGTGTTTAGGCAATTTTGCCAAGTTGATGGAAAACATGACTTTGAATGCTTAGATTTAATAAACGGGATTGGTAAGTTTAGTTTCTGTTATACGAACTTACTAAGCATGTAATGCTTACTTCGCTTTATTTTCCCTTGTTTTATAGTGCTCGGAAGCTCGCGAAGGTTGGAGATCATTGGAGCATCATCACATTATCCACTAGCTTATTTTGGGTATCTATAGTAAAATTATTTTCGTATAATGGCATGTATAGGCTAATTTTGCCATGGATGGCTTAAATATGTAGTTTGTAATCTAGCCATTGGAATGGTTAGTAATGGTTGCTTTTGATATACTTGTAATGTCTTACTATGGCATCTATATACATGTTAAATGGTTGTTCAAATTATACCTATCATATGGAATATACCAAGGTAAGATTATAAACATGTATGTATGTAAAGAGATGCCATGCTGAATGATAGAGTTTGCTTAATTTCAATGCTTGAAACAGTTGGTATTTGGATGTGAGTTTAAGTGTAGGTCATTGGTGTGATTTTGGGTGAGAAATGAAGCTAGGAATGGCTTCATTTTGTCCACATGGGTAGACACACGGGCGTGTGTCTAGACCGTGTGTGACACACGGCCCGGTACATGGGCATGTGGTTAGGCTGTGTATCACCTGCACCTTAAATTCGACAAAACAGAATGCTCAAAATTAAGCACACAGGCAAAGACACGGGTGTGTGTCTTAGACGTGTGTTCTACACGGTCTAGAACACGGGTGTGTGTCATGGCCTTGTGAAACCTACACCTAATTTCGAAAGAATTTAATTAACCACACGGCATAGCACACGGGCGTGTGGCATGGCCGTGTGCACAAGTCAGAGAGTTACACGGCGTCGAACATAGCCTGCAGCACGGGCGTGTCCTAGGGTCACACGAGTGTGTGAGCCCTATAACTGAGAAAATTTTTAAAATGTCATGAAAAATTCTTAGAGTTTCCAATTAAGTCCTGACTTGATCCTAACACTTGTATTGGGCCTCGATGGTCCATTTGAAGGATGATATGTATAATCTTGGTTAATAAATAGTAAATTATGTGAATTATCTGATAAATGTTTTGAAAGTTTTAGTAATGCTTCGTAACCCTGTTTTGGCGATGGATACGGGTTAAGGGGCATTACACCTATAGTCAAAATTACTACTATTTTATGAATCCAAACTAGGTAGATTTCTTACACTATTTTGTTATGAATTGTGCACGTGAACGTCTTTTGGCTTTATGGTTGATTTGAGGTGTTTTGGTCAATACCTAACAAAATTACATACTAGAAAATCAGTAGCTAATATTGATTAAAATTCCTCATTTAATCAATCCATAACCTTTTCCCAACAACTTTCTCAAAACAATAAACTAGTTTACATTTAATCGCACTTACACTTCCTGAATTGTGAGATCCAGATGGCTAATTGATCAAGAACGTGTTTCCCTAATTAACATGTGATTAAAGACTGATTGGGAGGTTTCAAGAACTCAAATTAATATTGGGATAAGATGGGCAAGAACCAAGAAACAAAAAAGCCCCCTTTCTTGCTCGTAAGGACACGCACCACCACCGGCGGTGGCCAAATTTGTGGCTAATTTAAAAACGATTTAAAGATCCATTAAAAATATGGAAAAATACCTTTAAAATATTTAAAATTAATATAAATTCAAGATGTTAAATTTATGTTTTTAATTGACAAGATTAATAAATAAATTGAAAAAAAAAGAAAAGATCTTACATAAGCTAGTTGACAAAAACGACAATGGCACTTTCTTGGCAATGTTTGAGACCGATCTTGGAGTTCAAGATTTTAGATTTGGGTTTAATAAGGAAAAATAACATCATGGTGGTAGATAAGATGTTAACAAATATTGAGACAAAAATAAAGATAAAGAGATGGTAAAACTAGGTGTAGGAGAGTACATAAGAGGTACTTCTGTTTTTCTTACGAGGAACATATTATTGCACAGTTTGGTCTTCCAAGTATATAAGACGAACACACACTGTTTTCTGAATGTATTACTATTGAGGGTTTAAATCAGGTATTTGAAGATTTATGTATTGAGGGATCACGATGGACTATTTCCAGCTAAGAATGTTATACTGTCGAGAGGGCTTTGTTGAAGCCCATTGGAAAAATTTGGTATCATTTTCTAAGAAGCCAACTTATGTCGTTTGCACACAATACCATTATTTTGAAAGAAAGAATGCTTTATCTGAATTTCATTATAAAAGGAAGGAAGGTTAATGTTAGGAGGATCATTTTTTAAGAAGTTCATTGGTGTGCTGAAAAGAATGCGGGTAGTTTAAATTTCCCCTCACTGATTACTTCCCTATGTTTAACTGTGCAAGTCCCTCTCAATGCGGAGGAGGATATCACCCCTAACAATTGTGGACTGATGAGGACCATATTTTCCAAGATCCAAGGCACTGATGCCAATAGGGCAACGCAGCAGAGTCATGCCACCACTTTCTCTGCTACGCATACTCCCATGACAACACCTCTAGTTTCTCGTAGCACTATTGAACAACAAATAGTGCACTCCCTGAAGCAGTCAAAGTAAAGGATGTCCCTTTGTGAAATCCAATAGTTTCATTTGCCTGGGGAGATGGCATAGGCCCAGCAATAGCCAGTTGAATATTAGGCTTATGTATGGAGTAGAGATTTGGCTTTAAGAAAATCCCTACAAAAGAATTTTACGAAGCCAATGCTAGAATTTCCTATCTTCCCAGCCACCTTGCTACCATTTACTAATGTTGTCGAGGCACCTACTCAAGCTGCTGCCAAAGCACCCAGTCAACCTATCACCACGACAGCTATTCAAACTATTTCTCAAAAGCCCGAGAAGACAGCATCCTTAAATGCTGAAAAGGAAGAAGAAAGAGAAAAAGATAATACTGCAACCACTACCACCACCACCAAGGGTAAGGAACCTGCTCCATAGTCACCACCAGTGTAACATCTCTAACCCGTGTTTGCCACCGGAACAGTGTTACAGAGAGTTACTAGAGTTTCCAGAACATTTACTGATAATTCATGCCAAATTTTATTCAATTATTGACTTTACTCATAATGTCCCTTAAAATGGACCCTCGAGGCCCAAAACGAGTATTAGAATCGAATCGAGACTAAATCGGGAACTCAAGGATTTTTTCGTGAAATTTCAAAAAAAATTCCAAGATGTAGGGCTCACACGCCCGTGTGGTCTAAGGGACACGTCCGTGTGACCCTAGGACATGCTCGTGCTGTAGGTCGTGTTCGACCCCGTGTAACTCTCTGACTTGTGCACACGGCCATCCACATGCCCGTATGCTAGGCCGTGTGGTTAATTAATTTTCTTTGAAATTAGGTGTAGGTTTCACATGACAAAGACACACACCTGTGTCCTAGGCCGTGTAGCACACACGGCTGAGACACACACCCATGTCTATGCTCGTTTGCTCAATTCTGAGCATTCTGTGTAACACCTCCTACCTGTGTCCTATGCCGGGATAAGATATGAGGCATTAACGGACTTAAATGCAAATAATCATGAAAATTGGGCCATAAAATTTCATTCATATTTTAAAAAATTCAATCACATACACATAGTCCCTTATTTGGGTTTACGAAGCCCAAAACATACTTTAGAAAAGCTTCGGAACTAAATCGAGAACTTGGAAAGCTCTGGAAAAAACTTAGAAATTTTTCTCATGAAACAGGGTTACACGCCTCAACGCTGTGTAACTCTCTATTTATAACGTCAACAAATAAATTGAACCACACGGCCAGGCCACACGCCCGTGTCACCAGACCGTGTCCTTCACATGAATGAGACACACGATGGTGTCTCATCCAGTGTAGTTATCTTTTAGGCTATTTTCCAAGCCTTTTTGTTACCCTTACATGCACACACATATACATGGATCCAATGACATTCAACATCCTCAATTATGATACAAACATATCATTTACCTATCAACACGCATGTGTTACACATTCCCACATTAAGCCAAGACTAGCCATACCATAGTTACCTTTGTGCCAATTTATTTCAACTTATCATCAAACTTCCGTGTTTAAAGCATTATTATTTATCTCTATATTACACATTTAATTCATGGTCATAAAACATGCATTCAACACACATGACATATTGCCAACCATGCATGACAAACAAACATAATCATATCTTCACATCATAAGCAATAAATCATAACTTTACTAGCTATACTTACAAGCCATAATCAATATGAGCCACATCTCATGACCATATACAATAGCTCAAAATAGGCCAATACATTTGACCAAATCATAATAACACAAATCATAGAACTAGGTCCCTATACATTCCATTCACTTGATAATTCTAACATATGTAACAATATTCCAAAGGTATTGAATTGATAGTGTGATGTTGCCTCTAATGATCTCCAACCCTAAGCTGACCTCACAACACTAAAAAAATGGAAAAGAGGGAGTAAGCTTAAAGTTTAATAAGTCCCTATGAAAATAATAAGCAAATTATCAGCATGATTCCATGGAAATATAATCATAATTACACTTTTACTTATTTTCTGGTCATGCTGTTTTCTTGAGTCATAGTTACTAAATTATTTACATCTGGAGCTATGGAACTCCAAATTAAGATCCATAAATTTTCCCTGAAACTAGACTCATATATCTTTCTACATAAAATTTCTAGAATTTTTGGTCTAGAAAATAAGTACATTTTTCTTTAAAGTTTTCCCTGTTTTGTTGCTTGACAACTTCGACCTTTCTTTACTAAAAATCGATTATCTCATTGTACGAGTTTTGATTAATGTTGTCGTCTATTTCTATTGAAAATATACTCATTACGAATTTTAAGAATATAAATTATAACCCATGATAATTTTTGTACAATTTTTAATGGTATTTCCAGTTCAGAACAGGGGATCCCAAAATCATTCTGACCCTGTCTCACAAAAAATTCAAATATCTCATAACATGAATTTCTTTTGCTTACACCGTTTCCTTTATATGAAAATAGACTCCACAATATTTAATTTCATATCTTATTCAACCTCTACTTCGATTTTCATGATTTTTGGTGATTTTTCAAAGTTACACAACTACTGCTGTCTAAAACTGTTTTACTACAAATTTCACTTACTCCATTCCATCTTACCGAAAGTTCGCTAAACTATCGAGCACATTGCTCATAAATTTCCACAAACATATACCTGCACATATTCATCACATGGTCATGTTCACATGTATTTTCACTTAGTTGATTTCTCGTTGAACTCATCGGAATAATAATAGATACACGGTTGCTACACATATTACCACCCTTGTAACCGAAGCTATTTGGTACGCATAATAGCTTACACTTAGTACTACACATGCGACCAACAATTTGGTACACGTAGTAGCTTACACTTAGTATTACACACGTGATTGAAGTTGTCAGGTACGCATAGTAGCCTACACTTAGTACTACACATGTGTTCTCACAATGGATCATTTGTATCATTTCTATTCTGACGGTTCAACTGGGAAATTCCTCACTTTTCAACATTTAACAAACTCATTCATAGTCTATTTCGATTCGTAATTTACATCAAAAGATCATTTTATAGGCAGCCACATCTCATATACTAATGAAATATAATAACATAAAAAGAATCGATATATTATTTACATACAAACTTACCTCGAATGCGAGCACGAGTATTTATTCTGATTTAGTCCATAATCTCATTCATTCCCAATCTATGCCTGAATCTCATTTTCCTAGATCTATAATATCACATTTAGCTTAATAATTAGTCATATTATTCATATGGGTCCAAAAATCATTTTTTACAAATTTGTATTTTGACCCTTAGACTTTTACATATTTACACTTTTGCCCCAAGGCTCGTAAAATGATTTTTATTCAATTTCCTTTCATTTTGAGCCTATCTGAATCAATTTCATAACTATAGCAGCCCCTAATTTCCACTAAATCACACTTTTATGACAAATTTTGTAACTTTTGCAAAATAGTCCTTTTTGACAATTTCACCGAAAATCACTTAGTAAAAGTCGTTTCTTACACACCGAGCATTAATTTTCTACCATTAGACATCAAAACACATGCATGGAATCCATGGGTAAAATTTTGAACACAAAACCTAGCTCAAAATATGGGTAGAAATGAGTAGATCTTGTTATGAGGATTTTAAAAAACGTCAAAATCATTAAAAACGGGGCTGGAACGGTCTTACAATCGAGCTTGGAAGCTTGAAAAGCCCTAGCTATGTCTTCTCCATGCAAGTTTCGGCCATGGGGTAGAAGATGGACAAAAATTGGCTTTTAATTTTGTTTTTAATTCATTTTAATTACTAGATTAGCAAAATGCCCTTAACTTAAAAATATTCTATTTCACCCATTTCATAACCATTTTTGTCCAAAAAATTATCCAATGGTCTAATTACCATTTAAGGGCCTCCAATTTAAAATTTCATAACAATTAGACACCTCTAACATGTAGAACTAAACTTTTGCACTTTTTACAATTCAGTTCTTTTGACCAAATTGAGTGCCCAAACGTCAAAATTTTTGAACGAAACTTTCACGAAATCATCTCGTGAAATTGTAGTCCATAAAAATATAATAAAAAATTAGTATTTCAACTTTTTGGTCCCGAAATCGCTGTTTCGACTAGGCCCTAATTTGGAATGTTACAACTCTCCCCCCTTTAGGGATTTTAGTCCCGAAAATCTTACCAGAAGAGTGGTTTAATTATCACATAAACTCCACTATCTCGTAATCATTGCTGAAGAACTTTTACTCAGGCTATGCTTAATACTTAGCTTTGTAATTTCTCATACTAAAGTCATGAACAATTTTGTGTTATACGACGCATCAACCGAATCTTGACTTCTATCAAAGAATTCATGTACACAAGGGTCGAACCCAGACCGTTCATAGAATATATATATGCATATCATACTTGAATCCACTCGGATTCAAATGGCGTAGCTAGCCCGATCATTATGGCCTTAAGTTCTCCATCATTTATACAACCCGACAATTTACTAATTCAACCTCTGGTCGTCATTAAAATTCAAAGCCTCATTTAGCTTTTTCAATAATTCTCGATATAAATCCTAGATCTCAATCCGATTAACAAAAACTAGCATTTTAAGAAATTCAACAATCTTAAAGATACTTAATTCCATAAGTCTGATGAATAGAAATTCAGCACATACCGACATGATTTGCAGATTCATCAATTACTTAACAACAAGTCACATAACATCTATCTCTTTCAAAGATAGGAATAATCCTGATTTGAAATCTATAATAATCTTATTCTCATTTCCATTCAATTACCACCACTGGCGAAAATCGTTCTGACATCACCTGATATTCAACTTTAACCCTGATAACATTTCATGTATCAAATACAAATATCAGAAATGTCGAGTTCCAAACTTGAAAGCCAACACATTACTCCCATGAGCTTTCTTGCAAACTCTCTGTAATAGCTCTGGACTTTCTGCCTAAGCACTTGTAACCACATTTTCCTTTTCTCAAAGATCATACAACAACAATATCAGATCAGCTACGCTATCTCAAACTCAAATCTTTCTATGGCAACAGATACATTAAGCTATCACATTGCCTTTTTGTCTCGAAACGTATCACAATCCGTTTAATGACACACCACTAAAAAATCAAGAATTTCTTGCTCGATGTAGGCCAAACCAAGTCTAATGTCCTGATTAACAATGTTCTCATCTGTTCTAACCTTTACTAACATGCAATAGACCATTCAACTTTCACAATTCGATAACTTTATCATTCATAGAAACTTTAAATCATATCAATGTTTGCTAGGGAATATACACTTTTCATTTAAACTATCCATCTTTTACCCGTAAAGGAATGAAATTTTATTCCCAAACATGAATATCTCGCTTATTCTTTCAAACAGTAACCAATACCGATTGAACCACTAAGTCGGTGTTAATCGTCAATAAATGACATTTCAAGAAATCCTCTCTTCCAATCAATAGAATGATTCAATATGTAATCATTCAAAGTTCACTTATCATACTAATCAAAAACCATTTCAAAAGCATTAATTCAAGTAACAAGGATATCTCAATTGAAGGCATCAACTTCGATTAACTTACTTGAGAAAAGAAATCACCATACAAATTGTACTAGCAATTTCACCACTTATGCCTCTGCCAATGTCAAATCCTTCACGAAGATTTAGAGAAATCTAGATACTAGAATTACCACATTACTATGATCAAACCAGAAGCATAGTCACACTTGACATGATTATCACAACTGAACAAACTATAGATATGAGTCGTGATTGATAAATTTCGGAATATAGATAATAAGAAGTCCAAGATAGAGAAATCCAATATACAATATCATAATGAAAGACCCAAAACAAAGCTCATAAGAAAATATGAAAGATTTCAATAATTTCCCAGAGGAAAGAAGTCCAGAAGAATACATCATTCAAGCCCACTGGAATTAAATGCAACAAGGATAATGTACCTTCCCCTATATATATATCGAATAGAATATCAATTAGAAGAAACAGAATAATGGCATCATGTGTATTTTCTCATAAAATCCCAACAGACGGAATGTAATAGAATGTCAGAGGGAAAATAGAGCAATACAAATTATATACCAGTCAAACTATCAATACTTTCGTCTTATTCCAAAATTAGAAAACATTCTCACATGATAACAATTTATCTAAAAATAGATAGCCCAGTAATACTTCTAAGAGTAAATGAACTCATAGAGTACCTCAAGAGAGACAATCATAATCTACTAACTATAATTACCACATTCAAATATCTTACATTTCAAGATTTATTCCTCCAACTATTTCTGTCATTAGAAATCCCACATTATGATTTTCATTGAAGAAGATCAGTTCTGAAGAAATTCTAGTTAATACATTTCTCAACATCACACTCTACTAGCTCTGTCTTTACTTAACAATCCAATTAATCTCTGATCATAGTTATAATCATTCTACAGCTGAACTGTTTGGTCTCATAGTTGTGAGCTTATTCAACACTGATCTTATAAAATCTTTTACAAAACACCACTCTGGTAAGGGGGTAGGGTCGTAAGGTCCCTAACTCACCTCTCATACACATATACATATAACACTATTTCATCATCATAGCAATATTATCACAAACATATCATCCACTTCTAGAAAATTATTATGCACACCTGTATGGCACGAACCTTCCAATTATCTTATTTAAACCAGTGCATTTATGCATGCATTCTATGGATTCTGAATAACTTTACTTATACCATTCGTTCAATCAAACAGGTCATGCACATAACATCTTATGAGGGCCAAACAAACATGGATAAGTATGTCACAATCAAAACTTTTATCTTGCACATCATCCTATAGATATAATTACCATCATATAACTCAATTCAATCAATTTTAGCACATTTACTTAAACTACAAGAGTTTCCTCATTATCATTATCCAAACAAGTATACACGAACATCTGTTCCATCAATAAGGTTGGTGAGTTACCCAAATACATACATTCGCTAGAGCAAATAGATCACATATATCATAGAATATCAACCGAACAGAGATAAGCTTATCATAATGTATTCCTTTATCTCATTTAAAGATATCATTGCTACCTCCGACGATCTCCAACCCCGAGCCGGCCTGACAACACTAAAAGAAATAGAAATGAGGGAGTAAGCTTAAAGCTTAGTAAGTCCATATGAAAATAATAAGCAAATTATCAACAAGATTCCATGGAAATAAAATCATAATTACACTTTTACTTATTTTCTGGCCATGCTACTTTCTCGAGTCATAGTTATTCTTTAAAGTTACCACTGTTCTGCTGCTTGACAGCTTCAACTTTTCTTTACTAAAAATAAATTATCTCATAGTACGGGTTTTGATTAATGTTGTCGTCTGTTTTTCTTGAAAATAGACTCATTAAGGATTTTAATCATATAAATTATAACCGGTAATTATTTTTGTACAATTTTTAATGATATTTCCAAGTCAAAAAAGGAATTCTGAAATCATTCTGACCTCATAACATGAAATTCTTTTGCTTACACCGTTTCCTTTATATGAAAATAGACTAAAAAATATTTAATTCCATATCTTATTCAACCTCTAATTCAATTTCCAAGATTTTTGGTGATTTTTGAAAGTTACACAACTGCTGCTATCCAAAACTATTTTATTACAAATTTCACTCTTACATAATTTCACTTACTCCATTCCATCTTACTAAAAGTTCGCTCAACTATCGAACACATTGCTCATAAATTTCCAGAAACATATACCTGCACTTATTCATCACATGATCATGTTCACATTTATTTTAACTTAGTTGATTTCCCGTTGAACTCACTGGAATAATAACAGATACACGGTTGCCTGCACATATTACCACCCTTGTAACCGAAGCTATCTAGCACGCATAGTAGCCTGCGCTTAGTACTACACATGCGACCAACAATCCAGTACTTGTAGTAGCCTGCACTTAGTACTACACACATGACCTAACCATCTGATACACGTAGTAGCCTGTAGTTAGTACTACACACGTGATTGAATTTGCCAGGTATGCATAGTAGCCTGCACGTAGTACTACACCTATTCTTACAATGGATCATTCGTATCATTTCTATTCCGAAGGTTCAACCGGGAAATTCCTCACTTTTCAACATTTAACAAACTCATTCATAGTCTATTTCGATTCGTAATTTACATCAAATGATCATTCTATAGGCAGCCACATCTCATATAATAATGAAATATAATAACATAAAAAAGAATTGATATATTATTTACATAAAAACTTACCTCAAATGCGAGCACGGCTATTTATTCCGATTTAGTCCATAATCTCATTCATTCCCAATCTATGCCTGAATCTCATTTTCCTTGATCTATAATATCACATTTAACTTAATAATTAGTCACATTATTCATATGGGTCCAAAAATCATATTTTTACAAATTTGCATTTTGACCCTTAAACTTTTACATATTTTCACTTTTCCCCAAGGCTCGTAAAATGATTTTTATTCAATTTCCTTGCATTTTAAGCCTAGTTGAATCATTTTCATAACTATAGCAGCCTCTAATTTCCACTAAATCACACTTTTATGACAAATTTTGTAACTTTTGCAAAACGGTCCTTTCTAACAATTTCACCGAAAATCACTTAGTAAAAGTCATTTATTACACACTGAGCATTAATTTTCTACCATTATACATCAAAAAACATGCATGTAATCCATGGGTAAATTTTTAAACACAAACCCTAGCTCAAAATATGGGTAGAAATGAGTAGATCTTGTTACGAGGATTTCAAAAACGTAAAAATCATTAAAAACGGGGCTAGAACGGACTTACAATCGAGCTTGGAAGCTTGAAAAACCCTAGATATGTCTTCTCCATGCAAGTTTTGGCCATGGGGTAGAAGATGGACAAAAATTGGCTTTTAATTCATTTTGATTACTAGATTACCAAAATGCCCCTAACTTAAAAATATTCTATTTCACCCACTGAATCTCCATTTGTCCAAAAAATTATCCAATGGTCTAATTACCATTTAACGGCCTCTAATTTAAAATTTCATAACAATGAAACACCTCTAACATGTAGAACTCAACTTTTGTACTTTTTACAATTTAGTCCTTTTGACCAAATTGAGTGCCCAAACGTCAAAATTTTCGAACGAAATTTTCACGAAATCATCCCGTGAAATTGTAGACCATAAAAATCTAATAAAAAAATTACAGTGTCGAATTTCTGGTCCCAAAACCACTGTTCCGACTAGGCCCTAATTTGGGATATTACATTCTATTTCTCAAATTTAAGATGCAGGGGACACGGCCTATGTACAAGCCCCTATACCAGGCCATTTGTCACACACGGTCAAGATGCACGCCGGTGTGTCTACCTGTGTGGACAAAATAAAGCACCTTCCAGCTTCATTCCTCACCCAAAATCATACTAATGACCTGCACTAAAACTTACATCCGAATATAAACCAATTCAAGCATTGGACTCAAGCAAATTTTAACATCTAAATATGATATAACACTGTATACACATGTCATTTCATGTAATATTCTTCCACATCATAAACACCATTCCATCAACTTTTCCAATGTATTAAATCATACAATATATGCAATAATAGTAAGGAATATAATTCAAACATAACATTGCATTATTATTATTATCATACAAACTTACCACGAATGCGAGCACGGCTATATATTCCGATTTAGTCCATAATCTCATTCATTTTCAATCTATGCCCGAATCTCATTTTCCTTGATCTATAATATCACATTAGCTTACTAATTAGTTACATTATTTATATGTGTCCAAAAATCATATTTTTATAAATTTTTATTTTGACCCCTAAGCTTTTACATATTTACACTTTTTCCCCAAGGCTCGTAAAATGATTTTTATCCAATTTCCTTGCATTTTAAGCCTACCCGAATCATTTTCATAACTATAGCAGCCCCTAATTTCCACTAAATTACACTTTTATGACAAATTTTGTTACTTTTGCAAAACGGTCCTTTTTGAAAATTTCACCGAAAATCACTTAGTAAAAGTCGTTTATTACACACCGAGCATTCATTTTCTACCATCAAACATCAAAACAAATGCATGTCATCCATGGGTAAAATTTTAAACACAAACCCTAGCTCAAAATCTAGGTATAAATGAGTTGATCTTGTTACGAGGATTTCAAAAACGTAAAAATCATTAAAAACGGGGCTAGAACAGACTTACAATCGAGCTTGGAAGCTTGAAAAACCCTAGCTATGTCTTCTCCATGAAAGTGATACGAGTCATAAAGGCCCAATCCAAGTTCAAGAACGTGATGGGCTCAAATTGCCACAAGGCCCAATAACAAGATCAAAGGCCCGACAAATGCGGTCCAAACTAAATGGGACCATTCAAGAGCTTGTTAGCAAGGCCTTAGATGCATACACGAGAGAACAAGAAAATCAAGATTCACTTTCTTGTTTTCAAGAAAATCAAGAAACCGAATCTTGGCCCAATTTTGCTGTTCGAAGAGATTTCAAGAATCAAGAAAATCAAGATTTCAAATCTTGGAAATCTTGGTCCAAGAAACCAAATCTTGCAGCCAAAACGCATTGGATCTCCATTACGAGCGTCAACGACCCAATTTTGGTAGGAGATGGATCACGAGCCCAAATTCTTAAAGGCAAGGCCCAATAAGCAAGTTCCCAGCCCAATCAAGAAATCCATACATATTTAGTTGAAAATCAGGCCAAAATGTCAAAGGGCCCAATTTGTAAACATTTTAGTTGTTTAAGTTAATTTTTAAGTTTTAGGAATATCACATGTTAAATTCGGCCCAAAACAGCCCAATAGGATGCATGGCCGAATTTTCCTTTGTTTTTTTAATTAAGTTTAAATTTTTTAGGTTTCCTAATTAGATTAGGATTTGTTGGAGGCCTATATAAGCATTGGCCAGCCACCCTTTGTAGGAGGATCTCATTATTATTTTTTCTATCAAATTTCAGATTTGTTGAGTGCAGAATTTTCTTTGGGGTTTTCTCCAAGAATTCTCTCTTGAGTTTTCTTTAGAAGTTGTTTTAACAATCTTTTGATTGTGGGAGCCATCTTCAACCTTCTTCTTGCCATCGATATTCTTTGGAGGGGAGATTAGAGCCGTTTGAAGGAATTTGTGAATTCTTTCGGGAATTCAAGGGTTCTTAGGACTTTTCTTTATTTCTTGCTGTTTCGATTTGTTTCTTTATTCCTACTTGTGCCGATTCATTATCTAATCTTTTTGCTGTTCTTGCTTGTGTTTCAGCTTTGTTTAACTCCAAGATCCTTCCATTTAATCGGTCTACTTTTGGGCAGTAAAGTTTTCGAATCAAAATCCCTAATATCCTAGGGTTCTTGTCGATTAATACATTCTGATTTTTGGAAATCAAGTTGCTGGAATTTGGGGTTTTTCTTGTCGGTTTGTTCTTGGGCAGATTCGGTTTGTGGGGTTTCACTATTGGAATTCGATTTCATCTCCTTGAACTCCAAAGACATCTATTCATTCGTTCTTTGTTCCTTGCTGCTCATTTAATTGAATTTGGGGATTTAATTTCAGATCTGATTAGTTTTAATCTTTCCTTTGTTTTGATTTCAGATCTGTTCGTTTAGAGCTTTCGTAGGAATTTCTCGTGACTTGACGACTCGATCTTGGTCCGTGCGCACGTCTATATCATTTGGTATCAGATGTTGGGCGTTTTGGGTGTTCTTGGTTGATTTCTAAACTGATCTCTATTTTTTACAGCATAAACAGCAGTTTTACCCAAAAAAATTGTTCAAAAAAAATTCATTTGAGTGGGTAAACGTTGTCCGATTGATCTGAAATTTTACATACATGTTTTTGGCACTGTGATTGAATATAAAAAAATTATTCCCGCAATAAAATCAGTCAAAAAAGTCAAAAAAATCAAAAAAGATGAAATTCAATAAAAATTTTAAAAAAGATTCAGCGGGTTGAATTTAGTGCCCAAAATTTCCAGATCAAAAATTCAATATATAAGGACACTCCAGATTTAATTTCGTGATTTTTGGAGATCGGGAACACCTCAAACGAAGTTGTCAAGTTACTCCGCAGTTTTTCGGGTTTTCTATTTTCAGCAATTTTTGTTGATTCTTAGCTCTAGGTTTTCATTTGTTTACCTTTATTCTTCCTTTACGTTATCTAACACCTTCTTGTTTCTTGTGTTAGTAGGATTTAAACGTGTGCACAACTTCTTCCTCGGTGCAACACGAATCAATTGGTGTCTCGTCAGTTTTTGGCATCCTAGTGCAAATTAGGATTCTTTGGTAGTTTGGTTCACACTCTCTAATTGGTTGATATAAACTCTGATAAAGAACTCACAAGATTGAATTCGACCTCATTGAGAATTTGATTTTTTCTTTTTTGAGTGATTAACGGTGAGGTTTGATAACTTTTATTTTTGAGTGTTGAGTGTTTCTTTTTGCAGTTTTTTTGGAAGATGTCTAAAAATGACCATAATGATACAATTATGGAAGTCCAACAACAGTTAGAAGGACACGCTGCTGCAATCACACAAATAAATGCTACCCTTCAAGCATTGAATACTACTTTGAATGAGGTACGAATGAATCAAGAACTTCAATATCGAGATCCAATCAGGGAAGATAGGAATAACCAGCCCCATAGGCGCGGCCCTCGACGTGTCCCTAGAATGGATGATGATTTTCATGATCGTGGACAACCTTCTTTGGCAAAACCGAAATTCATAATTCCCCAATTTCGTGGTAAGAATGATCCTGACGCTTATTGTGAATGGGAATCTAAGATTGAACTCATGTTTCGGTATTATAAATGTCCAGATGATGAAAAGGTAGCGTTAGCAACACTAGAATTTTCTGATTATGCATTAAGTTGGTGGACTCAACTTGGGGTAAACCGCCATCGGAATTATGAAGGTGAGATTTCGACATGGGATGAGTTGAAACAGATTATGCGTAAAAGGTTTATTCCACCTCACTACTATAGAGAAATTAAAACAAAGTTGAGAAGACTTATCCAAGGTAGTAGGACGGTGGATGAATATTTTAAAGAGATGGAGATGCTCATTCAGAGAGCTAATATAGAGGAAGATGAAGAAACAACTATGGTTCGATTCATTGATGGTTTGAACAGGTCGATAGCTAATACATTGAGGCTACAAACTTACATTGATTTGGAAGAAGCAGTTCACAAAGCCATTGAGATCGAGCAACAATTAAAGGAACAAAGGTTTGGGTCCTTCTCTACTTCACAATATTATCGAGGTAACAATTCCAATTCTGATTTTAAGAGTTCAAAACCACCTTTTGTTACTAACAAGTCTTCTTTGAGTAATGGAAGTAAACAATCAGATTGGAAAAAAGGGGCTCCTGCTAAAACGCAAACACCTTCTAAGCAGCCCAATTTAGGTGATTCGAGTGCGAAGAGGACTCGTGAGATTGAATGCTTTAAGTGCAAAGGGCGTGGTCATTATAGTAGAGAATGCCCTAACACGAGATTACTTCTTCTAAAAGATAACGGTGAGTACACTTCCGACTCTGATAATACAGATCCAGATATGCCAGAACTTGTGGATGACAGTGATAATGGCGACGAGTTGGTCGAACCACCAAAGGAAGGGGACTTTGCTAATTTTCAATGCCTTGTAGTTCGTCGAACCCTTAACATTCAGATGAAAGATGATGATAGCCAAAGGGCCAATATTTTCCATTCTCGGTGTTTTATTAAAGGTAACTTATGTTCACTCATTATTGATAGTGGTAGTTGCTCAAATATGGTGAGTAGCTATTTGATTGATTCTTTAAAGTTGCCTTGCACCAAACACCCTAAGCCATATCACCTTCAGTGGCTTAATGAATGTTCCGAAGTTAAAGTTACGAAACAGTCCTTGGTCACTTTTAAACTCGGCAATTACGAGGATGAAGTATGGTGTGATGTAGTCCCAATGCATGCGGCACACTTGCTCCTTGGACGACCTTGGCAATTTGATCGTGATGTTACACACCAAGGTAAACTTAATCGATACTCCCTTGTATTTAAAGGTAAGAAATTCACTTTTGCTCCTTTAAATCCTACTGATGTATATAAAGATCAATTGAGGATGATAAAATTTTGTGAGGGGGTAAGGGAGAAAGAGCAAGTTCAAAAGACAGAGAGAAAAGAGGCTAATAGTAGTGGAAAAAGTCAAAATTTAAAAAGCCCAAAGGTGAGTGAACCCTCTAGTGGTAAAATGAGCGGAAAAAATCCTTTAGCAACAAAAAAAGATATGAAGAGAGGCCTACTTAATAAACAGCCTTGTATCCTTGTGAGGTTTAGGCAAAATTATTTATCTTTATCTAACATTAACGAAAATCTACCTAGTATGTTTCAATCTCTTTTGCAGGATTATGAGGATGTTTTTAGTGAGGCCCCTAAAGGTTTACCACCTTTACGAGGGATAGAACATCAAATTGACTTAGTACCCGGAGCTTCAATCCCAAATCGACCAGCCTATAGATGCAATCCCGAGGAGACAAAGGAATTGCAAAGGCAAGTGGAGGAATTACTAGACAAAGGGTACATTCGTGAGAGCCTAAGTCCTTGTGCTGTTCCTGTCTTATTGGTGCCAAAGAAAGATGGTAAGTTTCGTATGTGTGTTGATTGTCGCCCAATCAACAAGATAACGGTAAAGTATCGACACCCAATCCCTAGACTTGATGATATGCTTGATGAATTACATGGTTCAATAATATTTACAAAAATTGATTTAAAAAGCGGTTATCACCAAATTCGAATGAGGGAAGGGGATGAATGGAAAACAGCTTTTAAAACAAAATTTGGATTGTATGAATGGTTAGTTATGCCTTTCGGCCTTACTAATGCACCTAGTACATTTATGAGATTAATGAATCATGTTTTGAGGCTACATTTGGGTAAATTTGTAGTAGTTTACTTTGATGATATTTTAATTTACTCAAAGTCATTAGATGATCATGTTTTCCATGTTCGAACCGTTTTGGATATTCTACGAACTGAAAGATTATTTGCCAACCTTGATAAATGCACATTCTGTTGTGATAAACTAATATTCTTAGGTTTCATAGTTAGTGCTCAAGGTATTCATGTCGACGAGGACAAAGTTAAGGCAATTAAGGAGTGGCCGACTCCTAAATCGGTAACTGAGGTGAGATCTTTCCATGGTTTAGCCAGTTTTTATAGACGATTTGTGAAAGATTTCTCTACTATTGCTGCCCCATTGACTGAAGTTATAAAGAAATCAGTGGGTTTCAAATGGGGTGAAACCCAAGAAAAAGCTTTTCAGACTCTAAAAGCTAAGTTATGTTCTGCTCCTTTGCTTAAATTACCTGATTTTGCTAAAGCTTTTGAACTTGAGTGTGATGCTTCAGGAATTGGAATCGGCGCTGTTTTAATGCAAGATAAGCAACCTATTGCTTATTTTAGTGAGAAATTGAACGGTGCACAGTTAAATTACTCGACTTATGACAAAGAACTATTGGCATTAGTTCGTGCACTTCAAGTATGGCAACATTATTTGCTGCCTAATGAGTTTGTCATACATACAGATCATGAGTCTCTTAAATGGTTAAAGGGACAAGGTAAGTTGAGTAAAAGACATGCCCGATGGGTAGAATTCATAGAAACATTCCCTTATATGATTCAATATAAAACAGGTAACGATAATGTAGTTGCAGATGCTTTGCCTAGACGATATACTTTAATAACTACATTGAATGCTAAAGTCTTAGGGTTTGAACATATTAAAGAGTTATATGATGATGATACTGATTTCAGCCATATTTATAAGAATTGTGGACATACTACTTTTGAAAAATTTTATCTTGTAGATGGCTTGCTTTTTCGTTTAAACAGGTTATGCATACCAAAGTGTTCCATGAGAGAATTGTTGATTCATGAAGCCCATAGTGGGGGATTAATAGGACATTTTGGAGTGGCCAAAACACTAGACATATTGCAAGAACACTTCCATTGGCCACATATGAAGAAGGATGTGGAAAAGGTATGTTCCAAGTGCATTACATGCAAACAAGCAAAATCTAAGGTAATGCCTCATGGCCTTTACACTCCTCTACCGATTCCTACTTCACCTTGGGTAGATTTATCCATGGATTTTATTTTAGGTTTGCCTCGAACAAAAAAAGGAAGAGATAGTATATTTGTTGTTGTTGACAGGTTTTCAAAGATGTCACATTTTATTCCTTGTCACAAAACAGATGATGCTACACATGTGGCAGACTTATTCTTTAAAGAAGTGGTAAGACTTCATGGCATCCCTAAAACAATTGTTTCTGATAGAGATGTCAAATTCCTTAGCCACTTTTGGAAGGTATTGTGGGGTAAGCTTGGTACTAAATTGCTTTATTCTACTACATGTCACCCCAAACTGATGGTCAAACTGAAGTAGTTAATCGAATCTTAGGAACTCTATTACGAGCTGTTGTGGGAAAGAACATTAGGAATTGGGAAGAATGCCTACCATTCGTTGAATTTGCATATAATAGATCTATTCATTCTACAACTGGTTATTCCCCATTTGAACTTGTTTATGGTTTTAACCCACTAACAGTACTTGATCTTGCGCCATTACCTCTTGAACACGTTATGAATTTAGATGGCGAACAGAAAGCTGAGTTGGTGAAATCCTTACATGAGAAAGCTAGACAGCGAATAGCCAAAACAAATGACGCCAACACCAACAAAGCAAACAAGGGGCGCAAACGGGTTGTACTAGAACCCGGAGATTGGGTTTGGGTCCATTTGAGGAAAGAACGATTTCCTACAAAAAGGAAGACTAAGTTGGACCCAAGGGGCGATGGGCCTTTCCAAGTACTCGAGCGGATCAACGATAATGCCTATAAAATTGATCTACCTGGTGAGTACAATGTAAGTTCTACTTTTAATGTGGCTGACTTGTCCCCATTTGATTTTTCAGATTCGAGGACGAATCTTTTTGAGGAAGGGGGGAATGATACGAGTCATAAAGGCCCAATCCAAGTTCAAGAACGTGATGGGCTCAAATTGCCACAAGGCCCAATAACAAGATCAAAGGCCCGACAAATGCGGTCCAAACTAAATGGGACCATTCAAGAGCTTGTTAGCAAGGCCTTAGATGCATACACGAGAGAACAAGAAAATCAAGATTCACTTTCTTGTTTTCAAGAAAATCAAGAAACCGAATCTTGGCCCAATTTCGCTGTTCGAAGAGATTTCAAGAATCAAGAAAATCAAGATTTCAAATCTTGGAAATCTTGGTCCAAGAAACCACATCTTGCAGCCAAAACGCATTGGATCTCCATTACGAGTGTCAACGACCCAATTTTGGTAGGAGATGGATCACGAGCCCAAATTCTTAAAGGCAAGGCCCAATAAGCAAGTTCCCAGCCCAATCAAGAAATCCATACATATTTAGTTGAAAATCAGGCCAAAATGTCAAAGGGCCCAATTTGTAAACATTCTAGTTGTTTAAGTTAATTTTTAAGTTTTAGGAATATCACATGTTAAATTCGGCCCAAAACAGCCCAATAGGATGCATGGCCGAATTTTCCTTTGTTTTTTTTAATTAAGTTTAAATTTTTTAGGTTTCCTAATTAGATTAGGATTTGTTGGAGGCCTATATAAGCATTGGCCAGCCACCCTTTGTAGGAGGATCTCATTATTATTTTTTCTATCAAATTTCAGATTTGTTGAGTGCAGAATTTTCTTTGGGGTTTTCTCCAAGAATTCTCTCTTGAGTTTTCTTTAGAAGTTGTTTTAACAATCTTTTGATTGTGGGAGCCATCTTCAACCTTCTTCTTGCCATCGATATTCTTTGGAGGGGATATTAGAGCCGTTTGAAGGAATTTGTGAATTCTTTCGGGAATTCAAGGGTTCTTAGGACTTTTCTTTATTTCTTGCTGTTTCGATTTGTTTCTTTATTCCAACTTGTGCCGATTCATTATCTAATCTTTTTGCTGTTCTTGCTTGTGTTTCAGCTTTGTTTAACTCCAAGATCCTTCCATTTAATCGGTCTACTTTTGGGCAGTAAAGTTTTCGAATCAAAATCCCTAAAATCCTAGGGTTCTTGTCGATTAATACATTCTGATTTTTGGAAATTAAGTTGCTGGAATTTGGGGTTTTTCTTGTCGGTTTGTTCTTGGGCAGATTCGGTTTGTGGGGTTTCACTATTGGAATTCGATTTCATCTCCTTGAACTCCAAAGACATTTATTCATTCGTTCTTTGTTCCTTGCTGCTCATTTAATTGAATTTGGGGATTTAATTTCAGATCTGATTAGTTTTAATCTTTCCTTTGTTTTGATTTCAGATCTGTTCGTTTAGAGCTTTCGTAGGAATTTCTCATGACTTGACGACTCGATCTTTGTCCGTGCGCACGTCTATATCAGAAAGTTTCAGCCATGTGGTAGAAGATGGACAAAACTTGGCTTTTAATTTTGTGTTTAATTCTTTTAATTACTTTATTACCAAAAAGCCCCTAACTTAAAAATATTCTATTTTACCCATTTCATGTCCATTTTTATCCAATAAATTATCCAATAGTCTAATTACCATTTAAGGGCCTCCAATTTAAAATTTCATAACAATTAAACACCTCTAACATGTAGAACTCAACTTTTACACTTTTTAGAATTTAGTCCTTTTGACCAAATTGAGTGCCCAAACGTCAAAATTTTCGAACGAAATTTTCACGAAATCATCCCTTGAAATTGTAGTGTAACACCCCTTATCTATACTCGAGACTGGGGATAAGTACGAGGCGTTACTGGACATATATACGAGCATCAACGGAAAATACGAGTTATAAAATTTCGTTTCAACTCAAAACAAATCCACTAACATTGTAGTGTCCCAATTTTGGGCCTACAAGGCCCTAAACAAACATTGAGAAAGGTTCGAGACCAAAATAAAGATCTGAGGAAAACTTATAATTTAATACCTTACACGCCCTTGTTGAGATCATACACCCGCCCGTGTGCATTGGGACACGCCCGTGTGGTCACCCTGTGTTCAAAACTTGAGCATTCTGTTAAATTCACACGACCAAGACACACGCCTATTTGTCTAGCCCGTGTTCGACACTGACTTAAAATTTTAGGTGCAGGGGACCCATTGTCATACCAAACGCCCAAGGGTGATCCGTGTGTCATACACAGCCTGGACACACGCCCATGTGTCTACTCGTGTGGACCTTATTAGGCTACTTTTCAAGCCTTTGGTCACCCTCAATTTCCCACTCTCATCTATAGCTACTACTGATATCTAACATGCCCTAATCACACTCATGTTCTATCATAATTGTCAATTGCATGTAAACCTCATATCATTGATTTTACACATACTAGGTTACCCTTTTTGTATTAAGGATTATAGTCTCATTAATAACAATATCAGATTTGGCTCGTCTTTTAACTCATTGCCAACTATGATCCTCCCAATTTCAAATGAATTGGTCACATTTATCGTATCCATTCATAATAAAAACATGTAATCATTTCAACAAGTAAAAAATTCATGATTAGTAGGAGAGCAACCTACACTAATACAGGCCATATATCAAGGCTATACACAAAATGAATAGACATAACATTCGAGTCATTACATTGCTAGCCAAATGACACATATGACAAAATGACCCAAAAATGCCTATACATGCCATTGAACAAAATAAAGTATCTATGTACCAAAGCTGGACTAGTTGATAGTGTGTTGACTCTCCAACTGTCTTCCAACCTTTATGAGTCCTCGAGCTCTGAAAGACAGGGAAAAAAGAGGGGTAAGCATTTTCATGCTTAGTAAGCTCGAATAACCGAAAAGTAAACTTACCAAGTAATTAGCATACATCCATAATAGATAAGGAAACCAACAAGTATGAAATGGTTCCCTATCACATGCACTCAACCAATGAGTTAGTCACATAACAAAACACCATGTAATTTATCTTAGATGAGCTCATCATTCAACATTTCATTTTGTACATGTATTTCAGGTTAATCCCATTGAGTGTCTAGGAAATCTCGGTGGAATATCCATTAACCGTCAATTCATAAGGATGATCATTTCACGTGTGCACTCCCGTGAACCTCACATCTTATGGCAGGATTACCAATCCAAGATCAATCCCACATATCGTAAATCCATAAGGTGATGTCGGGATTACCAGTTCAGGCTAAGTCCTTATTGCGACAAACATCTTTAATGAGCTCGGATCTGAATTACCAGTCCAGGCTAAATTCAGACCCTGATCAAATTATCTGTCCGAGCTAAATCCATAATACACATGTATTCTTCGGGAGGCTCAATCATCCAAAGGAACACCCATCCGGGCTAGATCCTTTTCATAATTGAGATCAGTGGATTACTCGTCAGGACTAAATCCTTTCTGCAACACATGCAAGATCTCATTACACATGTAAAACATGGTTTATCCATCGAATTCCCTTTTTAACCTCAACCGAGAAAAATTTTCAACACATCATTATTAGGAATGCATTTCATGAAATCTTATGCTATCAATAAATGCAATCATTATTCATTCACAGATCATATAATTAGGCTTATTATGAGTTTACTTTAAGTTATCCAAACTTACCTGTTATTCGTTTCGGTGCTATTTCAGTTATTTCGAAACTTTTCGTTTTCCTCGATTGACCTCCGAAATTTATTCCTCGGGGTCTATAACAACAAAATTAAATCATTAACACTCCACATTATACATTTCAAGTCTAAATTCCACCCCCAGTCCAAATGACCATTTTTCCCCTAACCTTTCACATTTTTACGATTTAGTCCCTAGGCTCGTATAATGAAACACATGCAATTTCTATCTTACCCAAGCCTAGCTGAATGTTTTTCCCTCTCATGGCAGCCCACGTTTTCCATTATTTCTCATTTCCACCATATATTTTACACTTTTTACAAAAAGGTCCTTTTAGGGGTTTTTCATGAAAACCACCTAGAAAAAGATGTTTAACACTCATCCAACTTTCATATTCCTCTATAATCCATCAAAATACAAGTAACTCATGCATGGGTAAAGTTTTAAACATGAACCCTAGCATGAAATATGGGTAGAAATGGAGAGAGCAAGCTACTGGAATTTCAAAAATACAAAGAACATTAAAAACGGGGTTTGGGAGCACTTACTATTGAGCTTGAAAAGCTTGAAAACCCTAGCTATGGAGGGCTTGAGAGTTTCGGCTGGTACAAAGGAGAAAATGGCTGATTTTTTTTTCATTTTTCCCATTTTATTTTATTAAAATGCCAAATGACCAAAATGCCCTTAAGCCCTTTCTTTAAAATTTCATCCATACAAACCTATTTTTGTCCAAAAACTTAGAAATTGGGCAAATTGCTCCTCAAGACCTTCTAGTTATAATCTAAAGAAATTTCATACAAATTGCTTCTAGAATCCAAGTTTTGCAATTTATTCAATTTAGTCCCAAATTTCCAATTGGGCACTTATTCATAAAATTTCTTCATGAAACTTTAACACATACCTATACTCACATTTTAGACCTCATAATAATCATAAAATAAATATTTTGATGTCAAATTTGTGGTCTCGAAACCACTATTTCAACTAGGCCCTATTCGAGATGTTACATGTAGACCATAAAAATATAATAAAAACAAATTTTACTATGTCAGATTTGTGTTCCTAAAACCACTATTCCGACTAGGCCTTAATTCAGGATGTTACAACTCTCCCCCCTTTAGGGATTTTCGTCCCCAAAAATCTTACCAAAAGAGTGGTTCGATTTTCATATAAACTCCACTATCTCATAATCATTGCTGAAGAACTTTTACTCAGGCTATGTTTAATACTTAGCTCTTTAATTTCTCATACTAAAGTCATGAACAATTCCGTGTAATACGACGCATCAATCAAATCTTGACTTCTATCAGAGAACTAATGTATACAAGGGTCGAACCCATACTGTCGTAGAATATGTATATACACATCATACTTGAATCCTCTTGGATTCAAATGGCGTAGCCTACCCGATCATCAAGGCCTTAAGTTCTCTATCATTTTATACAGCCCAATAATTTACTAGTTCGACCTCTGGTCATTATTAAAATTCAGAGCCTCAATTAGCTTTTTCAATAATTCACGATATAAATCTCGAATCTCAATCTGATTAACAAAAACTAGCATTTTAAGAAATTCAACAATCTCAAAGATACTTAATCCCATAAGTCTGATGAGAGAAAATTTAGTACTTACCGACATGATTTGCAGATTCATCAATTACTTAACAACATGTCATATGACATCTTTCTCTTTTAAAGACAGGAATAATTCTGCTATGAAATCTATAGTAGTCTCATTCTCAGGGATCATACCATAACTATTTTATCATCCTTTAACAATTCAAGTCAACTACACTATCTGAACTGAAGTCTTTCTATGATAGCAAATACTTTAAGCTATCACACTGCCCTTCTTGTCTTAAAAAACATCATTGAAAATCGAGAAGTCTTTGCTCAATGCAGACTAAACCAGTTTCAAGGCTTCGGTTAACATAATTCTCGTATATTCAAATTGTTACCAACATGCAGTAGACCATTCAACTTTCACAAGGCGAAAACTTTATCATTCAAAGCAACTTTAAATTGTATCAAAGTCTTCTAAGATATATACACTTTCATTCACACAATCAGTCTTTTACTCGAAGAGATAAAATCTTATTTTCAGACTTGGGAATAATTTCAGACATAAAAATCCCATTAAATCTTTCAAGAAATAACCCATACAAACTGAACAACCAAGTCAGTCTTAATTATTACTTGATAAAGTTTCAGGAAATCTTTCCTTTCAGTTGACAAAACAATTTAACATGTAATCATGAAAAATTCACTCATCATACTAATCAAAGTTCATTTCAATTACATTAGCTTAAGGTAGAATAAAAGTTCCCAATCGAAGTCATTAACTTGATTAACTTTCTTCAGAAAAGAAATCCATAATACAAGCTGATACTAGCAATTTCACCACTTATGCCTTTGCCGCTGTCAAATCCTTCACGAAGATTTAGAGAAATCTAGATACTAGAATTACCACATTACTATGATCAAACCAGAAGCATAGTCACACTTGACATGATTATTACAATTGAAGAACACATTATAGATATGAGCTGTGATAGATAAATTCTGGAATATAGATAACAAGAAAACTAGGATTAAGAAGTCCAAGATAGAGAAATCCAAGATAAAGAAATCCAAGATACAATATCATAATGAAAGACCCAGAACAAAGCTCATAAGAAAATATGGAAGATTTCGATAATTTCCCAGAGGAAATAAATCTAGAAGAATACATCATTCAAGCGCACTGGAATTAAATGCAACAAGGATAATGTACCTTTCCATATATATATATCAAACAGAGCATCCATTAGAAGGAACAAAATCATAACATCAGGTACATTATCTCATAAAATCCCAACAGACGGAACGTAATAGAATGCCAGAGGGAAAATAGAGCAATACAGATTATATACCAGTCAAACTATCAATATTTTTGTCTCATTCCAAGATTAGAAAACATTTTCGCATGATAACAATTTATCTAAAAATAAATAGTCCCAGTAATACTTCCGAGAGTAAATGAACTCATAGGGTACCTCAAGAGAGACAGTCATATTTTGTTTACTAGAATTACCATATTCAGTTATCTTACATTTCAAGATTTATTCCTCCAACTATTTCTGTTATTACAAATCCCACATTATGATTTTCATTGAAGAAGGTTGGTTCTGAAGAAATTCCAATTAATACGTTTCTTGACATCGCACTTTACTAGCTATGTCTTTACTTATCAATCCAATTAATCTCTGATCATAGTTATAATCCTACAGCTGAACTCTTTGGTCTCATACTTGTGAGCTTATTCAACACTGATCTTATAAAATCCTTTACAAAACACCACTCTAGTAAGGGGGTGGGGTCGTAAGGTCCCTAACTCGTCTCTCATACAGATATACATATAACACTATTTCATCATCATAGTAACATTTTCACAAACATATCATCCACTTATGGAAAATTATTATTCACACTTGTATGGCGCGAACCTTCCAATTATCTTATTTAAACTAGTGTATTTATGCATGCATTCTATGGATTCTGAGTAACTTTACTTATCCCATTCATTCAATCAAACAAGTCATACACATAACATCTTATGAGGGCCAAACAAACATGGATAAGTATGTCACAATTAAAACTTTTATCTTGCACATCATCCTACACATATCATTACCATCATATAACTTAATTTAATCAATTTTAGCACATTTACTTAAACTATATGAGTTTGCCCATTATAATTATCCAAACAAGTATACACGAACATTTATTCCATCAATAAGGTTGGTGGGTTACCCAAATACATACATTCACTAGAGCAAATTGATCATATATATAACATAGAACTATCAACTAAACATAAATAAGCTTATCATAGTGTATTCCTTTATCTCATTTAAAAATATCATTGCAATCCATCAACATTCAATGTTCAATTAGAACAATGACATTATATCCGTATCATGTTGTTATGAACCTTTTATTCATACCTTTATGAATTTCTATTTGTTACATTCACTTAATCAAGTAAAACAAGTGCACAACATCGTATGAATATCAAACAAGCATAGGTACTCAGCACAACATGAACTTTCATCTCACATGTTATCACGTACATATCATGAACTTTTATTCATACTTTTCTGAGTTTAGGTGTAACATCTCGAAATAGGGCCTAAATGGAATAGTGGTTACGAAACCACAAATTTGAGATAGAAAAGTTTATTTCAATTAATTTTTATGATTTATCGAGTGATTAGATGCATGTGTTAGAGTATTGATAAGAAATTTTATAGATTGCATGTTTAATTTGCCTATTAGGGCTTATTTGCAGAAGTTGCTGTAACAGCCTGATTTAGGGCCTAAATGGAACGATGGTTTTAGAACCACGAATTTGAAGTCGACAAATTTATTCCAATTAAGTTTTAAGGTTTATTTATTGATTAAAATATTGTGTAAAAAAATCGTTAAGTAATTTTACTGATAAAGTGCTTAATTGGACTTTTAGGACTAAATTGCAAAAGTTGCAAAATATGTGTTCTAATTCATAAGTACTTGATTGAAATGGGGGTTTAAAGAGGATGTCCTTAAATGGTAATTATACCAATATATTTTGTTTGGACAAAAATGGGCTTGAATAGGACAAAATTTTAAAGAAAGGGCATTTTAGTCATTTGGTAATTAAAAGAAATAAAAAGGGAAAATAAAGCCAAAATTGACTCATCCTTTTCATGGAGGCCAAAATTAGCATGGGGGAAGCCATGGCTATGGTTTTCAAGCTTTCCAAGCTCAATAGTAAGTCTGTTCTAGCCCCGTTTTTTAAGTTCTTTACGATTTTGGAATCCCGGTAACTTGATTAAGCTTATTCTAGCAATAATTTAAGCTAGGGTTCATATTTGTAAAAATACCCATAGGTGAAATGTGTTTATTTTGATGTTTTATGGTAGAATATGAAGGCTGAAATTATGTTAAACAACTTTTGCTAAGCGGTTTTAAGCAAAAATGAGTAAAACGGCTTAATCGGTAAAAGTTGTTATTGTTCATAACTATGTGTTAGAGTGAGAATTTGATGTTGCCATAGAAGGGAAAAATGATCATCATGTCATAAAACATAAGAATAAGGGATGAAGTTTAATTCCCGAGCCTAGGGGCAAAAATGTAAATATGTAAAAGTTTAGGGGCAAAATTGTAATTTTGCCATAGTTTGAGTTAAGGACTATTTTGAATAGTACATTAATTAAATAAGTAAAATATGATGTTTTAGATCCCGAAAAATGAGATTTGGATCTAGAATGGGAGAAAAATTGAAAATCGGGAAAATTGGTAAAATGGCCGTTTTAGTATCGAGGTAAGTTCATATGTATAATAAGCATTAACTTATGTATGTTTCAATGTAAAATTGATATATTTACTATGATTGCTGAGGTGTAGAAAGTAAGTGTAATTATGATGATTTGAATGTTCAATATTAATTCGACATGGAAATGAAAAAGTATGTAAGTTTGTATGTAAATAATACATTATCTTTATTATGTTTTTGTATTTCAGCATATTTTATGTATTGTAGCTGATTTTTGAATCATAATTGACTATTGGAAGTATGGAATCAAGTATTAGAAAGAGAGAGAAATCTCAGTTGAACCTTCGGAAAGATTGGACAATACAGATGGTATGTAGCTAGGTCACATGTATGGTGCTGAGTGCACATCATGTGTACAAGAGAGTTACGAGACATTATGATGTAGCTAGGTCGCATGGGTGATACTATGTGTACACCATGTAGACAAGAGAGCTACGGGATATATGTAGCTAGATCGCATGCGTGGTTCCAGGTGAAGGACACCATGTAGTCAAGAGAGCTACGAGATAAACTGGCTAGGTCACATGGGTGGTACTAAGTGTCGACCATGTGTAAAAGAGAGCCAAAATTATGTGTACAATCAAGCTAGGTCACATGAGTGGTGCTAAGTGAAGGCCACTATGTGTACAAGAGAGCTTCGATTTTAAAGGTGGGCTGTGTGCGATATCATAGCGTATCTGTTATTATTCCGAAGCGTTCAACTGGGAAATTGATTAAATGAAATTGTGTATGACTTTGTAATGATAAGTGTAAGTATATACGTGTGTAACTTATGAGCAATATGCTCGATATGTGACTGGAAATTGGAAAGATTGTTATTGTAACACCCCGAACCCGAGACCGACACCGGAGTCGAACACGAGGTGTTAATAGACTTTAAACCCCTTATAAAAATATTTCTCAGACACTGCCAATCTGCGTACTAGTCGCTTTAAAAATCATATCTTGAGTTTCACAACTCGAAAATCAGTTTCGTGATTTTTCCATGAAACTAGACTCATATTCCCATCTACATATTTGCTTCTAGAATTTTTGGTCGGGCCAATTAGTACAGTTTATTAGTCAAAGTCTCCCATGATACAGGGATCGACTACCCTGACCTTTGCGCATTACGACTTCGATATCTCCTTGTACAGGGCTCCAATACTGATGCTGTTTGTTTCTATAGAAACTAGACTCAGAGAGGAATCTATCCATATATGGTATGACTCCTAATTATCTCTGGTTAATTTGTAATTAATTTCCAAAGTCGGAACAGGAAATCCAGAAACCGTTCTGGCCCTGTCTCACGAGAACCTGAATATCTCTTAACATACTGTCCGTATGATTGTTTCGTTACTTTCCTATGAAAGTATATTCATCAAGGTTTGTTTACATAATTTATTAACTATTTAATTCCCTTCCTAATATTTTTAGTGATTTTCCAAATCTACATCACTGCTGCTGTCAGCATCTGCCTTTAAGGTAGACTTTACCTATTTCATGGTTTCCATGATTCAACTAGCCCTTTTTGCATAAATAGCACAATTTATGAAAGTGATTAACCATCCCCATGGCCATCCTTGTCAAGCATATCCACACCAAATGATTATAACAATATACTCAAACACATATAAGCCATTTTCGCATGGCTATCCAAAATTTATACAAGTCCAAAGGGTCCACGACCCACAACAAACGGGTAGTCCTATACATGCCATTTCGAAGTTCAACCAAAATTGTACCAAAAGGGGGCTTTGATAGTGTGGGCGACTTTGAACTCAAGATCCCGAGTCCGATAGCTGGAGAACCAAATCTATAAAACAGAGGAGCAATGAAACGGAGTAAGCAATTTATGCTTAGTAAGTTTTGAGCAAGGAATTCCAGCACAACAAAAGTATAGCATTCATATAGCTAAACGGATAATTTCATATGCACAAATTTACGATATCGTACTTGCTTCACATTATCAACCCTTATGTACATACACAAAAGATCAACTCAGCCAAAGGCCGGTAGCTCGTTTATCAACTGAGCGAATACTTATTTGTAAGGGCTCAACTAAATTCAAGCACATACGAAACATACCTCAATGTTTGGATGTTTCGAGAGTATTAACTGAAATTTTACAGCAAGTTCATTCATTCCCAAATCACGTACCTTTGGAATTTAACCGGATATAGCTCCTCGTTCAAATGCCTTCGGGACATAGCCCGGTTATAGTAATTCGCACAAATGCCTTCGGGACTTAACCCGGATTTAGTAACTCGCACAAATGCCTTCGGGCTTAGCCCGGAATTAGTATCTCGCACAAATGCCTTCGGGCTTAGCCCGGAATTAGTATCTCGCACAAATGCCTTCGGGCTTAGCCCGGAATTAGTATCTCGCACAAATGCCTTCGGATCTTAGTCCGGATATTGTCACTTAGCACAAGCCTTCGGGACTTAGCCCGGACATCATTCAAATAACCATGCACATTTAACAATAAATCATGGCCCATTCGTATTTCATTTTCGTTAGCAAAACTCAAACACAAGACATTTATCATTCTTGCAAATTCGGCTCAATAGCCACACAAAGAGCATGATTTTAATTTGCTTAAAACATGATCTAATCACATCATAATTTAAGCTCTCTTACTCAAGAACTTACCTCGGGTGTTGTCGAACGATTCCGATAGCTATTCGACCACTTTTTCCTTCCCTTTATCGGATTTAGTTCCCCTTTGCTCTTGAGCTTAATTAAACAAATAAATTAATTTAATCATTTGAGCATCGAAAAGAGGAACACAAGGCACTTAGCCCATATTTATACATTAGACATTAAAGTCACATATGTACGGAATCATGAATCAAACTCAACATTTTAGCTAATTTTTCCCCCTTGGCCGAATATGCATGTCTATTTTGGGGCCGATTTCAACACTTAATACATTCTACAAGTATGGTCACTTGTATTGACTAAACACCCTTTTGTTTCAAGTTCAAAACTTGGCTAATACACACATATACACACTAGTAAAGCATTCTCTCCCTTTCCATCAATTTAACACATGTATTGCTCATTAACATGCAAAAGTTATATTCGGCCTTAGCACACAACTTGCTAGCCGATTCTTCTCCATTTAGCAACCAATGCACATATGTGCTCACTCAAAAATGCTAAAAAGGAGGTTCAAGAATCATCAAGCCACCATCACATGCATCATTAACAAGCTTCATATTTAGCATGCAATGGCATTAACACAAACTCCACCTAGGCCGAATCTTAACTCATCCTCATGCCTCATCACCACAACATCAAACATCAACCAAGAATGATGCATCCATGGCCGAGTGTCATTTCCATCACATAGCAAGATTTAGACCATGGGCTAGGTAGAACTCAAGCTAACAACTAAAACATGCATGCATCTCATGGAACATCATCAAACATACCTTAGCCTAGCTACATGCATGGCCGAACCTCTTCAACCTTTCTTCTTCCTTCCTCCTTAAAATTTTTGGCCAAGGATGAACCAAAGGATGAGCATTTTTTTTTCTTTGTTTTTTTCTTTCTAGTTTCGGCTAAATGAAGATGAGAAAGGATGAAAAAAAATTTTCTCCTTTCTTTTCTTTAGCTCACGGCAATGGGGGGGAAAACAACTACACACATTTTTTTTTGTATTCATCATACTCCTTTTCATTATTTTATGCCCATGCCCCTTATTTTATTTTTTTCCTACATACCTCACTAGGCCAACATGTTCCCAACATGTTTCCACCCATAGCATGGCCAACCACTAGCTCAAATTTTGGGTAATTTGACATGCAAACCCATCATTTTCACAACATGCATTAATAGACCATTTTAAATTAGCCTATCATATTTTCACCAGGTCTCATATCAATCCCTATTTAATAATTTCTCATGCAATTGGCAAAATTGGAGAATGAAACTTCCACATACTCATGTACACACATAATAAGTATAGAATATGGAAATCAATTATTTTTATGACTCGGTTTTGTGGTCCCGAAACCACTTCCCGACTAGGGTCAATTTTGGGCTGTCACAACTCTCCCCCACTTAAGAAATTTTCGTCCCTGAAAATCTTATCGGTAAATAGGTTTGGGTATCGTTCTTTCATCGAGCTCTCGGTTTCCCAAGTAGCTTCCTCGATCCCGTGTTTGAGCCATAACACCTTCACTAACGGAACCCTTTTGTTTCGCAACTCCTTCACTTCACGAGCTAGGATACGCATCGGCTCTTCTTCATAACTCATATCGACTTGAATTTCAACCTCTGATGGGCTAATTATGTGCGATGGATCAGATCGATAGTGTCGAAGCATCGAAACATGAAAGACGTCGTGAATCTTTTAAAGCTCAGGGGGCAAAATCAATCTATACGCAACCGGACCAACTCGTTCGGAGATTTCGTACGGCCCAATGAATCTCGGGCTCAACTTGCCTTTACGGCCAAACCTGAGTACCTTTTTCCAAGGCGAAACTTTAAGGAACACTTTATCTCCCACCTGATATTCAATGTCCTTTCGTTTCAAATCCGCATACGATTTTTGACGATCTGTGGCTGCTTTCAGACTTTCACGGATTACCTTTACTTTCTGTTCGGCATCCTTAATCAAATCAACTCCGAAAATTTTACTTTCACCAAGCTCGGTCCAAAACAATGGTGTACGGCATTTACGACCGTACAAAGCCTCGTAAGGTTCCATCTTAATACTTGATTGAAAACTATTATTGTAAGCGAATTCAATCAAAGGTAAATACCGTTCCCATGAACCACTGAACTCGAGGATGCAACATCTCAACATATCCTCAAGTATCTGAATTATCTGCTCAGATTGACCATCGGTTTGGGGATGAAAAGCAGTGCTAAAATGCAGCTTGGTACCCAAAGCTTCTTGCAATTTCCTCCAAAATCGCGAGGTGAATCTCGGATCTCTATCCGACACGATAGAAATAGGTACCCCGTGTAATCTCACAATCTGAGAAACGTACAATTCAACTAGTCTATCCAATGAAAAATCCATACACACGGGGATAAAGTGAGCCGACTTAGTCAGTCTATCGACAACAACCCAAATCGCATCCTTCTTACTTGTTAACAATGGCAGTCCGGACACAAAGTCCATTGTGACTCGATCCCATTTCCACTCGGGTATCATGATCGGCTGAAGTAATCCTGAAGGCACTTGATGTTCCGCTTTCACTTGTTGACATATTAAACATCTCGAAACAAGGTCGGAGATGTCTCGTTTCATACCATGCCACCAAAACCAACGTTTCAAATCGTTGTACATTTTCGTACTCCCCGGGTGACTTGACATTCAGCTACAATGGGCTTCGTTCAGAATCATCGAAATGAGTTCCGAACTCCTTGGAACACACAAACGACTTCTGAACCTCAAACAATCATCATCATCAATTTGAAACTCCGATTCCTTGTTCGGAGCACACTCAGCCCGTTTTGCAACTAATTCATCATCAACTTTCTGGGCTTCACGAATTTGATGAATCAATAATGGTTTGGCTTTTAATTCAGCAACTAACACATTGTTAGGTAGAACAGACAAATGCACATTCATTGCTCGTAAAGCAACCAATGACTTTCGGCTTAAGGCGTCCGCAACCACATTAGCCTTTCCCGGGTGGTAATCAATGACAAGCTCGTAATCTTTCAACAACTCAAGCCAACGTCTTTGTCGCAGATTTAAGTCTCTTTGAGTCATCAAATATTTGAGACTTTTGTGATCCGAAAATACATGGCACTTTTCACCAAATAAGTAATGTTGCCATATTTTTAAAGCAAATACGATGGCAGCTAGTTCAAGATCATGGGTCGGATAATTTTTCTCATGTGGCTTTAATTGTCTCAACGCATAGGCCACAACTCGACCTTCTTGCATCAATACGCAACCCAACCCAAGTAGGGATGCGTCACTATAAATGACAAACTCTTTGCCTGATTCGGGTTGCACTAAAATTGGAGCTTCAGTCAAATGAGTTTTCAGTTGATCGAAACTTTTCTGACATTTCTCCATCCATTTCGAACTTAACATCCTTTTGAAGTAGCTTCGTCACTAGTGTGGCTATCATCGAGAAACCTTTGACAAATCGTCGGTAATAACCGGCGAGCCCCAAAAAGCTCCGAACTTCGGTAATATTTCTTGGAGGCTTCCAGTTAAGTATGGCTGAAATTTTGCTCGGGTCAACTTGAATACCCGATGCGGATACCACATGACCCAAGAAGCTAACCTCTCTTAACCAGAACTCACACTTACTGAACTTAGCATATAACTGCTTATCCCCCAAAATTTGCAACACTAGTCTCAGGTGCTCAGCATGTTCGGTCTCATCTCTTGAATAGACCAAGATGTCATCAATGAACACAACTATGAACTGATCCAAATATGGTCTGAAGATCCGATTCATCAAATCCATAAATACCGCAGGGGCATTAGTGAGCCCAAACGGCATCACTAAGAACTCGTAGTGACCATATCTCGTTCTGAAGGCAGTTTTGGGTATGTCCGAATCTCGAATTCGCAACTGATAATAGCCCGATCTCAAATCTATTTTTGAGAACACTGAGGCTCCTTCAGTTGGTCGAACAATTCATCGATACGCGGTAACGGATATTTGTTCTTTATCGTCACTTTATTCAGTTGACGATAGTCAATGCACAACCTCATGGTTCTGTCCTTCTTTTTTCACGAACAATACTGGTGCACCCCAAGGTGAGAAACTTGGTCGAGCAAAACCTCTATCCGTCAATTCTTGCAACTGAGCTTTCAACTCTTTTAACTCGGTTGGTGCCATACGATACGGAGCTATCGAAATCGGCGTAGTCCCAGGTACAAGCTCAATACCAAACTCTACCTCTCGAACAGGTGGTAAACCCGGTAATTCTTCAGGAAAAACATCCGGGTATTCACAAACCACCGACACAGATTCGGGTTTCTTGTCTAATTCTTTGTCATCCAGTACATACGCAAGGTATGCTTCGCACCCTTTTCTTACATATTTCTGGGCCAACATTGCTGATATTACAGTTGGCATCCCCTCCAAGTCCGTAGACTCAACTCGGATTACTTCGTTATTTGCACACCTCAAATCAATAGTCTTGCTTTTGCAATTCACAACCGCATCATGCGCGGTCAACCAATCCAAACCAAGAATAACATCAAATTCATCAAACGGCAAAAGCATCAAGTCCGCCGAAAAACAGGAGCCTCGAATTTCTAGGGGACATTTCTTACACACTTTGTCGACAAGCACGTAACGACCCAAGGGATTTGACACCCGAATTACGAACTCAGTAGACTCAATAGGTAAAGTCTTACTGGATGCTAAGGTTTCACATATGTAAGAATGAGTAGAACCGGGGTCAATCAAAGCAATTACATTAGTATCCAAGAGAGTAAAAGTACCGGTAATAACATCAGGCGAAGAAGCATCCTCGCGGGCACGTATAGCATAAGCTCTAGCAGGTGCACGAGCCTCGGATGTGGTCGTAGCATCTCTAGATCCTCTCTGACCACCACCAGCATTGCCCGTATTTCCAGATGGTCTACCTCGAGCAGTGGTAGCACCCGGTTTCCCACTCTGATTTACATTCTGTTCAGACAACCTCGGGCAATCTTTAATGAAGTGGTCAACCGATCCGCACTTGTAACAGGAGCGGTCAGGGAATCTACAACTCCCGAATGCCATTTACCGCAATATCGACATTTCGTTCTGTCTCGACGTTCATTCCCAACACTGGCGACCGAAGTGCCTCGTGTACCCACAGGGGGTCGATCACGATCTCGTCTAAAAAGGCCCGAAGTGCCTCTCGACCAGCCCACATCATCTCGAAATTTCTTCGATGCCTGTTGAAGAGACTTTCCCGAAGATCTTTTACGAAACTCTCCAGTTCCCTCATCAACTTTTTGTTTTTCTTTTCTAAGCTCTTCGGCTTTACAAGCTCACTCGACAAGTACTACGAACTCTCGTATTTCAAGAATGCCAACGAACATTTTTATATCTTCATTCAGCCCATCCTCGAAGCGTTTACACATGATAGCCTCGGATGAAACACATTCCCGAGCGTATCTACTAAGTCTAACAAATTTTCGCTCGTAATCAGTAACTGACATGGAACCTTGCTTAAGCTCAAGAAATTCCTTCCGTTTTTGATCAACAAATCTCTGACTGATATACTTTTTCCGAAACTCAGTTTGGAAAAACTCCCAAGTTACTTGCTCTCGGGGCACAACAGAAGTCAGAGTACTCCACAAATAGTAGGCAGAATCGTGTAGCAAGGAGACAGTACACTTTAGGCATTCATCGGGTGTACAAGATAGCTCATCGAGTACCCGGATAGTGTTGTCCAACCAAAATTCAGCTTGCTCGGCATCGTCGCTATCCGTAGCCTTAAATTCAGTAGCCCATGTTTCGGATTCTGTCAACTGGGGGCTTATTTGACCTTATTTGGTCAGTTACCGGAGGTATTAGGTGCGGTGGTATTAGTCGGGAATGGAGGTTGTGGAACAGCCGTATTAGTTCGAATGTATTGGTTGAACCAATCATTCATCACGCTATAGAAAGCTTGTCTAGCTTCCTCATTCGGGTTACTAGCATTAGGTTGAGAGTCCGCCGGCGCTGTCCCTTGTGCGGGAGCAGGCGCTACACTCTCAAAATCATCAGCTACCTCTCGGTCGGGATCGGGATCCATTACTATAAATAAACACATTTACAATTGTCAGAAATCACCACACTATCAAGTAATCACATAAATGGCATGTATAGCTAGACCCAACGCATTACGGTAGTCCTAGAATCGACTAAACCGTAGCTCTGATACCAATCAAATGTAACACCCTGAACCCGAGACCGACACCGGAGTCGAACATGAGGTGTTAATAGACTTTAAACCCCTTATAAAAATATTCTCAAACACTGCCAATCTGCGTACTAGTCGCTTTAAAATCATATCTTGAGTTTCACAACTCGAAAATCAGTTTCGTGATTTTTTCCTGAAACTAGACTCATATTCCCATCTACATATTTGTTCTAGAATTTTTGGTCGGGCCAATTAGTACAGTTTATTAGTCAAAGTCTCCCATGATACAGGGATCGACTACCCTGACCTTTGCCCATTACGACTTGGATATCTCCTTGTACAGGGCTCCAATACTGATGCCGTTTGTTTCTATAGAAACTAGACTCAGAGAGGAATCTATCCATATATGGTATGACTCCTAATTATCTCTGGTTAATTTGTAATTAATTTCCAAAGTCGGAACAGGAAATCCAGAAACCGTTCTGGCCCTGTCTCACGAGAACCTGAATATCTCTTAACATACTGTCCGTATGATTGTTTCGTTACTTTCCTGTGAAAGTAGATTCATCAAGGTTTGTTTACATAATTTATTAACTATTTAATTCCCTTCCTACTATTTTTAGTGATTTTCCAAATCTACATCACTGCTGCTGTCAGCATCTGCCTTTAAGGTAGACTTTACCTATTTCATGGTTTCCATGATTCAACTAGCCCTTTTGCATAAATAGCACAATTTATGAAACTGATTAACCATCCCCATGGCCAATCCTTGTCAAGCATATCCACACCAAATGATATAACAATATACTCAAACACATATAAGCCATTTTCGCATGGCTATCCAAAATTTATACAAGTCCAAAGGGTCCACGACCCACAACAAACGGGTAGTCCTATACATGCCATTTCGAAGTTCAACCAAAATTGTACCAAAGGGGGCTTTGATAGTGTGGGCGATTTTGACCTCAAGATCCCGAGTCCGATAGCTGGAGAACCAAATCTATAAAACAGAGGAGCAATGAAACGGAGTAAGCAATTTATGCTTAGTAAGTTTGAGCAAGGAATTCCAGCACAACAAAAGTATAGCATTCATATAGCTAACGAATAATTTCATATGCACAAATTTACGATATCGTAATTGCTTCACATTATCAACCCTTATGTACATACACAAAAGATCAACTCAGCCAAAGGCCGGTAGCTCGTTTATCAACTGAGCGAATACTTATTTGTAAGGGCTCAACTAAATTCAAGCACATACGAAACATACCTCAATGTTGGGATGTTTCGAGAGTATTAACTGAAATTTACAGCAAGTTCATTCATTCCCAAATCACGTACCTTCAGAATTTAACCGGATATAGCTCCTCGTTCAAATGCCTTCGGGACATAGCCCGGTTATAGTAATTCGCACAAATGCCTTCGGGACTTAACCCGGATTTAGTAACTCGCACAAATGCCTTCGGGCTTAGCCCGGAATTAGTATCTCGCACAAATGCCTTCGGGCTTAGCCCGGAATTAGTATCTCGCACAAATGCCTTCGGGCTTAGCCCGGAATTAGTATCTCGCACAATGCCTTCGGATCTTAGTCCGGATATTGTCACTTAGCACAAGCCTTCGGACTTAGCCCGGACATCATTCTCATGCACATT